>NC_050453.1:6595499-6852999 GCF_903995425.1 Onychomys torridus | reverse complement strand
CAGAAAATAAAAAATAAATACATGCATGATTTCAAAAGATAACAATGTGCCAGTCTACTTGACTGGGGCAAGGACACCAGGATCCCAATATCTGGAAGGAGTTAGTTGGCTTTTATTTCCCCCTGTGGGGGCTAGACACTTGCATCCAGGTGAGGGAGGTGGGTATACATGTCCTATCAGGTAGCTAGGGAAGGGAGCTTGACTAAGGGAGCTGAATCTTGTGGGTCATGGAAACCCCAGGTCAAGTTTTGTTTTGTTTTTTGTTTTTGTTTGTTTGTTTGGTTGTTTGTTTGGTTTTTCAAGACAGGGTTTCTCTGTGTAACAGCTCTGGCTATACTGGAACTCTATTTGTAGACCAGACTGGCCTGGAACCCACAGAGATCCATCTGTCTCTGCTTCCCGAGTTTTGGGATTAAAGGTGTGTGCCACCATACAGGGCCCCAAAGTTTTTAGAAAGATACTGAAATATAAAGGTATGGCAGCCAAGGAAATGAAATTCACCAATGAAGAAAAGCATGAGGAATACCAGACTAAATCTAGTGTTTCGTGGAGTATATTTAAATGCTGTTCAAAGAACACAATTTTGTGTTTGTATTATTGGATCATATTGTACTTGGAAATGTCTTAAAACTTTACAGATTTTCTAGTAAGGTTGCTCCTGGTCAACAGATACCTGCCTGGAAACTGTGACTCCTCTCTGCAAGGACAGATCTGAAAATCAAAATTGCAAATGGATAAAACATTCATGAGGAATCACAGGATAGTCATTAATGCACAGGTTAAGAAAGCCATTCAATATTTACCATGCACTACTGTTCTAAGTAAATTGTCAATAATATTAACAATGACAATATGTTTTACTTCTCACATTCATGGAAGTATATTTATGAATATCTCCTTTTGACACCGAAGAGAAAGTATAGCCAAAATAAAGCCTCTCACTTCATGGAGCTCGCACTGTAGACAAATAAATGTAATAGATACCCTCAAGTGGCAAGGACTGGGGGTGGGGAGCAGAATCAGGTTAAAGATAAATAGGAAGCACGAGTCAGTGTGGTGGGAAAGGATGGAAGGCGCTGAGCGGCTGTCTCACTGATCTCAGTCCACGTTGTGTTGCTAGTAACAGGCCAAGGTAGGGATAGAGAGAAGAGCTGCACTGGGCTGTTGGTCTTGTAGCTTCCAGGATAAGGGGCTCCATCCAGTGATGTGCTTTCTGTGACAAGCATCCTAAAGCTGTGTGGGGTACCATAGATTGAGAGACAGGAATCCTGTAGTTTCGTTTGTCCCTGCTTTTTTCCCTCTCCCTGTTATTAAAGCCCATCATCATTCAGTCATCATTGGGCTGGACCCTCATGACCTTATCTAGTTCTGACCCCACCCAAATACCTTCTCTAAACACCAGCCAGATAAGTTTTCACCTCTCAATCCCTCACATGGGGACATTGAGTTTGAAGATGAGTTTTTGGAGGGATGACTTGTGTTCAACGTCATCACCTGTTTGTCTTTGTTATGTGTCCTTTGCACTGTACAATGTCACCTGCAGGAGCTGCTGTCCAACAGGGACCACAAGAGAAGTAACACAAATGGAGGCAACTTAAAGACAAATACAGAGTAACTTATTAATAAGTATAAAGAGTTGCTACTCAAGCTAAATCAAAGAGACTCCAGTATGCAGATGACACATTGAAGTCATACTTGGGCTTCTGTGTGAGCTCAGGGTAGCTTGAGTAACTTAGAGAAACCCTGTCTCAAAATGTGCAAAGAAGCTGAGGATGTGACTCGGTTTTAGAGTGCTTATCTGGAATGTGCAAGGCTCTGAGCTTAATACTTGACTACTAAAAAATAAAAACTTATGACTTGGTAAAGACATATGTATTAAGAAAGGAAAACAGGAGCACAGAGTAGGTCTAAATTATATTCTTAAAATCTGATTATCAGAAAAACTCAAAGTAATTACGAAAATTATAAAAATGAAATTCATGTACTTCCATGAGATATGTAATTTCCTGAGAAGATCATTTCCTTTTAGAAAGTTGTTAGACAGTCTCTACTAAGACTGAAAAGGACAGTTCAATAAAGGTATAGAATAATTTCATATTTGAATATCTAAAATTTCTGAATAAAATATTAGCTAATTGAATCAAGCATAATTTCAAAACAATAATATAATGGGACAAATTGGATCTGATTCCAAAAATGTAAGGGAAGTTCAACACCTTGCCATCTGTCAACATGTCTCTTACATCAACCAGTGAAGAAGAGAGCCTGTATTCTCTTTTTAACCCCAAAGCACTTATGGGCTGGAGAAATGGCTCAGCAGTTAAGATTACTTACTATTCTTGCAGAGGGCTCCAGTTCCCAACACCCACATCAGGCATCCCATAACTGCTTAGGGTCCAACATCACCTGGTCTGGTCTTTTGGGGCACCTGAACCAGTGTGCTGTACACACAATACAAAAACAATCAATAGTTTTAAATGGTATTATAAAATTTGGAAGCCACTTCTTAGCAAAATAAATAAAGTAAAATCAGACTAAAAGGAAGGATTTTAAATAATTCAGCCAACATACAGATTGCCACAGTAAAGCACTTAGCACAACTGAGAAATAAAAAAATAAAATGCAGAAATCACCAAATTGTGTATTTGTGCAGCAGCAACAAACTTTCTTTTATTGAGCCTTCAGGGGCCTCTAACCTTGAACCTTTGACCACTAAGCTCTAATAAAATGTAGGGAGAAATGTCCCACCTGATATGATGGAATTCGTAAGATGTTATTTTGTTTTCTGTTGTTAAATTCATTCAAACAGAACCATCCTTTGATTGCATTTTTCAAAGCATTCTACATGTTTCTTATCCTGAGACTAGAATGTGTTATTGCTTTATTTGTTAAACTATCCACCATCTTCAGAAATTCCATTGTGAATTTCAGAAAACACGAATAATGGTCATCTGTCCCAGGCTTTGGAAAACAGTCTCTTTGACCCACAAGGTAAAGCAAGGAGCCCTGAGTTCAACTTAATTGAGTTATAAATGTGCAAACTCTCAAGTCCTTATGCTACCTTGTGATGCATGTAGATGTGTGAATTTCCTCCCTCTGTGTGTTTGCTCTGTGTCCTTCAGCACACCCATGATGGAAATGAATCACCATGGTATGTATTAGTCTGACAGTCCTAGAAAGCATCACAGCTAAAAATCAGGCCCAGGAAGCAGCTCCCACTTGGTTCCTCGCATTCACCTCATTGACCCCAGTCCTTCATTACTGTCTAGTACACAGAGCTAAGTTCAATGTAGGCCTTCAGAAAATGACTTCATTGTGAATGAGGCAGACAAAACTCTAGACTTTGTGAACTTCAGTTGCTCTGTTCCTGTGTTGTCACACTGATGCTATTGGTCTTTTATTTCAGGTCACTTGGGAAGCCCCACTTATCCAGAATGGAGCCATACTGAGCTATGAGATCCGCATGCCCGACCCTCTCATCACAATAACCAATGTGACCTCCACGGTGTCCAGTCATCTAATCAAACATCTCATGCCTTTCACTAACTACTCAGTCACCATTGTTGCTTGCTCTGGAGGTAATGGGTACCTAGGAGGATGCACTGAGAGTCTACCTACCTCTGCTACTACCCATCCAGCCCTGCCTCAGGAACTGGCCCCATTGTCCGCTATTCCACTAAGTGAATCTTACGTTGGGATTTCTTGGCAGCCACCATCCAAACCAAATGGACCAGATTTGAGGTAGAGAAAGTGATTTTGCTCTGGGGTTTATTTTAGCTATATCATTTCAAGAAGGAAGGAAGCAGGATTTTATTAATATCTCAACATAGAATTAATTCCATATTGGATACCATACCTACTCCTACAAATTCATAATAATCATACAATATCCCTCTGTTCTTAACAATTGTATAATAGAAAATTGTATATCTTGATTTAAATGGAACCAATGGTGCTCATCAAGAAAGAGTGAGTATCATGTTGAGACAGACTAAAATCCTTAATGTATTTATCTCATAGCTAAAATTTCCCTTCATTATCCTGTTCTTTTTAAAAAATGCTTGTGTTCTGTTTGTCAGCTCTTGTGCATGTCCTATGTAACATGGTGGGGCAACTGTGTCTCTGAATTATAAAATTAACCCTGTGGCTGTTTCTGTATCACCACTATATACAGACATGTGAAGAATGTTCTCAGAGATAAGATGGAAGCAAAGAACTGTGACTC
Source organism: Onychomys torridus (assembly GCF_903995425.1). Lineage (NCBI taxonomy): Eukaryota > Metazoa > Chordata > Mammalia > Rodentia > Cricetidae > Onychomys > Onychomys torridus. The sequence continues at coordinate 6,848,774 of NC_050453.1, read as the reverse complement.
TTAAAATAGCTGTAGAGCAGCCAGAACTGAATACTTGGCAGAGAAAACAGTGGATAATATCATCATTGTTTATAAAATTTTGATGGAGTCTTACAAAATCATTAACTTGATAAGATTTTTATAGTCCTATTTTGTGTGAAACTTGCAACAGATATTGAGCAAATCTGACACAGAAATCTAAAATGTCACCATTCCCACTGGTGATCAAAAAATGTGAGTGTAAATGATAATTTGCAATTAACAGACTATATGGTAGTTAAGCCATGAAAAAAAAGTGTTCATCTGGAAAGATTTGATAATTGCACTAAGGTATTATTTATGCTTTCATGCATGTCACACAAGTGATGCTAACCTGCCTGCACCTCAGTAATAATGTTAGTTGAGACAGTCATGATATTCCTGCTTGTCTTTTCTTTTAGATATGAGCTTCTGAGACGCAAAATCCAGCAACCACTTGCTTCAAATCCCCCAGAAGATTTAAATCTGTGGCACAATATTTATTCAGGAACTCGGTGGTTTTACAAAGATAAGGGTCTTAGCAGGTGAGATTACAAAAACTATAAAAACAAATGCTGGCATTTAGTCTGGGGCATGTTGAATAGTTCAAAGTACCCCAGCGTCTTCGTCGTGTGAACCTGTTATCAGTCACGCAGTAGAATATGTTCAGTTATTATCTGTGGCATTAATCATCCAAGTGCAGCCGAGGCGTGTGCAGTGTTTGCTGTCTCAACGGCGTGCTTGAAATAAGCCTTTCAAGTCAGACTTGGAGATGTGTGAGCCCCAACCTACTGCCTTTGTCACAGTTCTATCTAGACACGAAACTTAGTAAAGGAATTTGGAAGTGTTGAATGCACGGAGAACTGTGGAGGTCAGTGGGCGCCTCCTGTACATAGCTGGGTCTGGGGGGCAATGATAACTGAATTAGTGAGACTGGAAAGAGTGGAATCTAGAGTTTAAAACCTGAGCCAGCAGGCGATACCCACCAAAACACATACCACCAAAACACATACCACCAAAACACATACCACCAAAACACATACCACCAAAACACATACCACCAAAACACATACCACCAAAACACATACCACCAAAACACATACCACCAAAACACATACCACCAAAACACATACCACCAAACACATACCACCAAAACACATACCACCAAAACACATGACCACCAAAACACATACCACCAAAACACATACCACCAAAACCCATACCCACCAAAACACATACCACCAAAACACATACCACCAAAACACATACCACCAAAACACATACCACCAAAACACATACCACCAAAACACATACCACCAAAACACATACCACCAAAACACATACCACCAAAACACATACCACCAAAACACACCACACGATAGAGTTAGATCAAAACTTTTTTTTTCTGCTAAGGAAGCAGTTTTGTGAGCAGAGGCAAACCTTTCACCATCTCTGGGCCTCCACCTGCATCGTCCGTCATTATGTGCTCCCTAAGTACAGCGGGGAAAATTCCCATCTCTGATCTCATTCCTCATCAGGCCCCTTCCTACCACCAGAATCAATCATACTTCAAGTCTTGGCTAGAAGGTTCTTCCTCCAGGAAGCTGCCTGTCCCCTCTCTTGCTGGTCTGAATATAAGTTGAAATCAACATTCTCATGGCAGCTATTTCTAGAAGGACTGTGCAGATAAACAAAATTGTGTTCTGGAATCTAAGTAGACACGTGAGGCTAAACGTCCAGTATATCTTTTTTTCCACAGTGGATCTTGAATTGGTGGTTTCTGTTCTTATTCAAATAACTGAGGGGCTGGAGACTAAGCTCAGTTGTGCTTATCTGACTTGTGGGAAGCCACAGGTTCAGTCTCAAGCAGGGAGAGTAATGGGGTGTAGAAGCGGGTAGCGATAAGAAGGTCAGAAGTTCAAGGTCATCTTCAGTTATCTAATAAGTAATTCCTTACACCCTCATAAAGAGCTTGGGGTTGAAAGTCAGGACCTGTTTTCTGCTTCTTTTGTGTTTGTTTGTTTTGCTTTGCTTTGCTTTTCCAAGACAGATTTTCTGTGTAGCCCAGGCTGTCCTGGATCTCCCTCTGTATACCAGGCTAGCCTTGAACTCAGAGACCCGCCTGCCTCTGCCTCCAGAGTGCTGGGATTAAAGGCTTATGCCATCACCACCTGTGTTTCCTGTTTCTTAACATTCAAAATATATGGCCCAGTCATCTTAATGTGAGACCATTCCTTTCTTTATTGGTCTACCCCCTGTAAATAAAAAAAAAATGTTCAGGTTACTTTTGCTCAAAGTAGGCCATCTTGCCAGCCTGAGAGGAAGCTGTAAATTAGCCCTCAGAAGGGCTCAGGGTTTTACTGATAAAGGGGATAAGTGCATACATTGCTTGCTCAGGTACCACCTTCATCTACCCTGACAGCAGCCAGGGCTCCCCTTCCCGCTGGTGACCCACAGCTCCCAGCAGACCACAAAAGAACCAATGCTGTCCCCTATATTGGGATACCATAATGAAACTGTCCCCTGGATCTACCTAGGTTCCCTTGGAATCTGGGGCAACTGCCTCTGGGACCACATCCCATCCCCCACCCCACCCTACCTCTGGCTCCATAAAAACCGTGGATGTGAAAGTCCTTGATGTGAACCTGTGAAGTATTAGCGATAACCCACCACGGGCTGGCATATGCTTAGATCATCTTTACACTGCTTACAGTGCTTAGTAAGGTGTAAAGGAGAATAGATGTTATACTGCGTCGTTTAGGGAGCAAGGAAAAACAACGGTTCAGTACCACATGCTGTTATTTTTCTAAATATTTCCCATTCATGGTTGGTTGAATCTGAGGATATGGAACCCCAGGGCACAGAAGGCTGACTTTATTTATCCTGTTGATTTATTCATTTGGCTGTCATGTTGTTGTTGTTAATTGAATCCATCTCCTTTAGAAGGCACACATAATTATCTATTCTCCCCAAGTTTCCCTGTTCCCTTTCTATTTATGTAAATAAATGGAACACTGAAATGTTTTTTCACACTTTGTAAAAGATTTTTTTTTTTTTATTTCATATGTATGGGTGTTTTGCTTGCATGTATGTCTGTGTACCACATGCATACAGTGCCCATGGAGACCAGAAGAGGGCACTAGATCTCCTGGAAATATAGTAGCAGCCATTGTGAGCTGCCACAAGGTTGCTGGGAATCAAACCAAGGTCGTCTGGAAGAGCAACTGGTGCTTTGAACCCCTAAGCCACCTAACTAGTCACCCCACCCCATGCTATCTTGTTGTATTTTTATCATTATAGACACATTTAGAGCAGTGTTTAAGTGATAATTCTCCTGATACAAAATATATAGCAAAGAATGACGGGGCCTCCCTTTATAAATATAGTTATAAAATTAAAAGGAAGTTGGAGTCATTGCTTTGTTCAAGTGGTCTGTTTACTAAAGTGTATATGTTAATGCAGAGAAAAAAACAGTTTAAGCAGCAATGGCATATTTTTCTATACGATTTCTATATCCTGAAATCCAGGACCCTCTTATAGTAATTTTGTCTTCTATACCTTATTATAGAACACAGGTTATCAAGCCAATTATCCAGATAATTTAGTTCAAACAAAAATACCTTTTGTTTTTGCAATCATCTTGGGATGCGTCATTTGTTAGCACATTTCCTTGTCCCCACAAGGATGTGAGGAACTGAGCTCCAGCATGTCACATGAGGTCTCTCAGATCTATTGTGTGAGACTATTCAAGCAAACTTTTGGTTGTGGCAGAGATGAGAAAGACTTGGTTCAGGAAGCAGATAACTAGACTGCATCTTTAAGAGCATCATTTATAGCAGTGACAATATTGAAACATGAATTCTGTTGGGATGTCAATAAAGTTGACACAGATTTGATTTTGATGAAAATAACCCAAGTCATTCTCACCTATGTTGAAGAGTTTTATCAGTTAACCAGAGACGGCAGAGCTCTTCAAGCTATCAGCCTGTACACATTTTGAGCCAAAATAGCAAAATATCTTTCACTGGACAAATGCTTCCAGCAGACTGAATACCACTTGACATCAAGAGCTAGACCCAATCACACCTCCTCATTGATGAGGTTAAACTTTATGGTCTCACTGGTTTGCATCCAAAGAGAAAGGGGAGAAAAGAGTCAATTTTAGATGAGCCAAGTCTAAATGTTCTCATTTCAAAACATTCCTATGAGGCTAGAGGGTAACTCATGGAGTAAAGTCCTTTCAATACAAGCATGAGGACCTGACTTAGATCCCCCGGAATCCATGCATAAAAACCAGGTGCTTCAGTCTGTGCCTGTAGCCCCAGCACTAGAGAGAGAGAGAGACAAGAGAATCTATAGGGTTTGTTGGCCAGGTAATCTAAATGAACAAGCTCCAAATTCAATAAGCAACCCTGTCTCAAAAATTAAGGTGGAGAGAAAATGAAAAAGAGAAATGATCAACACCCATCTCTGGCCTCCTCAACCCCTAGCCCCCAGGGTTCACGTGCAGTCGCACAGACAACAGAAAACATGCCCTTAAGAGCTTGCACATGCTCTGGCTCCAAGAGAACAAATAGCAAGATCCTTATTCTTTGTGTCCAGCAGGTGACTGCTAGCGTTTAGGAAATAAGGTTTGAATAAATGAACAAATCAATGGCTGAAGTGGTGCTGATCACTACAGCAAATACTATTTGTTTTTGGTGTATTTTTCCCAAAGAAGACTTTGAGATTCAGTAGGGATCATTTTTCCCTTGGACATGAATATGTTTGGGTCACTAACATACCAAACTGAATGTGCCCTGAAATCTGTGAGGGTTACTGATTTAGGAACTGTGAAGCACCTGTTCATGGCCTACAAGTAACTGATAGATAAGCGGATGGGGCTTGCATCAGCCAGACAGAATCTAATAGGCACTGTTTTGTTTTGTTTTCAACTAAACAGAATTTAGTTTATTTTTTCATTTGAGTTAGAACACCTGGGCTTTGAACTGAGAATTATTACATAGTAACATTTTTCACCTGTGCTTTTTGCACAAAGGAAAATATCATCATTGTGTTGTCACTAACAGTCTACATTTGCTTCTGGAGTAGATCTTGCTATGAGTATATAGTGTCCATCGACTGGCCTGTTCTCCTTTTGTAAGCTTTATTTTGTTTTTAAGTGGAATGCCCCTTTTGGCATCAACAATTCACTGAAAAGACAGTGCATAGGAAAGCTGCTTCCATACAACTAACTCATCCTACTGTCTGTGTAGGGGTGAAACATGAGCCACACAGTCGTGTAGACACCTTACAAGAGTACACCATTACCAAGTCAAGTCTTCTTTTGCTGGAAACAGAGCTGGATCATGTGTAGCACTCTCACAGAGGGCCTGAGATAGATTCTCAGTACCCATGTTAGATCCCTCACATCCTCCTGTAACTCTAGATCCATGAGTTCAACACCTCCGGAACAGCACCTGCACTCACATGTACACACACCCACACATACATGTGCACACACACCCATATAAACACACATACATACATACATACATACACATATATACATAGTAAAAAAAATAAGTCTCAGACTCACAAGGTTGAAAGTACAGACATAAAATACAGGGATTTAATTTTTTTTTTTTTTTTTTGGTGTTTTGAGACACTGTTTCTCTATGTAGCTTTGTGCCTTTCCTAGCCTCGAACTCACAGAGATCTGCCTGCCTCTGCCTTCCAAGTGCTGGGATTAAAGGTGTGTGCCACCACTGCCTGGTGGGATTTAATTTTTTAATTATGTTTTGCTTTGAAAACTGCACATTTTAGTTTTTCATTTAGTAGAAAAGAGATTTTTATTAAAAGTTAGAGAACATGATGCTTAAAAGATGGCTCTGCAGTTAAGAGCACTGACTGCTCTTGTAGAGGACCTAAGTTTGGTTTATAGCAGCCAAATCAGGGAGCCCAGAAATGCCTGTAACTCCAGATCCTGGGGATCCAATACCCTCTTCTGGCCTCTGAGGACACCTGAAAACACTCATACATTAAAAATCTTCACAATTCTCTTTGAAAGTTAGAGAAACAACCAAAGGCAAACATGAATGCATGCTGAGCTCTCAGTTAAGGGAAGCAATGGATATTAGAAAGACCGAGTCCTCAGAAGTGACCAAGAGGTCCGGTTAACACGGATAGCAGTTCTGCAAACCTGGGTGAATCCATTTAACTTCTCAGTCCTGGTGTTCCGTTTGCTTTTTAATCTCTAAAACAGAGAAAACATTTAACTAGTGGAAGTAGATGAACTATCAAGGCAGTTCAACTTGAGAAGTTTTAGTGCCATGTTAAAAGCCCACTTTCCAGTAGCATGTATCCATGGGATCCATGCCTCCTGTCCTTCTGTGTTCCATCTAGTGTGTGTGTGTGTGTGTGTGTGTGTGTGTGTGTGTGTGTGTGTGTTCCATCTATTTTATGTGTGTGTGTTCCATCAATTGTGTGTGCATGTGTGTTCCATCTATTTTATATATGTGTGTACATTCCATCTGTAATATATGGAATATTTATGTATATGGAATACATATTGCCTGATCTACCTAAGTTACATATTACATAAAATTACAAAATTCCTGCAAGTATCATTGGAGGGAGGCCCTCCAAATTGTACACAAAGAAAAATATTAGTGCTATTAGCTTGGCACAGCAAAGGGCTAAAACCATGGTGTCATTTGGAGCCACAGAGGTTGTCAGTTGTATCATATCATCAACATGATGAAGAAAAGCTCAAATACTGTAGCAGAAAAAACTAGGCTTCTGGTCTCCAGCTAAAGGAATAAAGCAATTTTATGACTTGAAATACAATTATAAGTATTTTACCCAGGGACAGAGCTAATGAAGCCAAGGTCGCTGGTTCAATTCCCACGTGAGCCATTAGCTTCCCTTCCTTCTATTGTCTCAGACCCAACACCCTCTTAACCCTGACTCACCACCCTTCGCATTCATCCTGGGGTCACAGAGAAAACTGGGCAGGCAATGTGGATGCAGAATTAAATCGGCCCCTCGCCTCAGCTAGAAAGGTATCAAAGGTCAAGTCCCAGTCATATGACATCATCCCAACAGGGGCGAAGCAGATTATCCCTGGATTGTTATTGTTATTATTATTATTACTTTCTCATCACCCTGGCAGTACCCAGTGCTGCAGTGCACTGGTTCAGAGCGTCTTCAACCAGACTGCCTGCATTTGGATCTCAGCTCTCCTAAGGAGTCCAATGACTTGGACAAGCTATTTAATACTTCCAACCTTATTTTCCTCACTTTCAAAATCCATACTATAATAGCACTTTATAGTTACTGTGAGGAATGGATGTGTGATGCCTGTAGAAATATCGGGGCCACAGAAAATTACTGTGGCTATTGACTTTCCGTTGCCTTGGTCCTGCAGGCTGGTTAGTCCTTGGTGAAGAACACATAGACAGGTATCTTCCCAGGGTTGCTAACGTCACACTCCACAAGCTGGATGGCTAGAAACAACCCAAGCACAAAGGGTACTCTGTTCCAGTTTTCAGGGTTAAGGTTACCAAACAAATCATTTGCAAGGCCAGGCTCCCTCCGCGGGCTTCAGAAAGCTGTCATCTTTGCCTCTCCTAACTTCTGGCGGTCCCGGCATGCCTGTGCTTGAAGGAACATCACTCCTGCCCCTCCCCCTGTCCTTATGTGCATCCTCTGCTTGCCTGTGTCTGACAACATCGAAAGTTCTCCCTTTTCTCTTACAGGATAGCAGCGATTGTATGTGAGTGCTCCCTAAGCTGGGTGACCTCTTCTAACTTGTTAGATGGACAAATACACAGCTTGATAATGTCGCTCTTTTGGGGGGTAGTGGTAAGTGACTCAATCCATGAAAGGAAGAAGATGATGAAAGGAGGGAGAGGACAAAAGACAGAGGGAAGAAGCTGTGGGAAGGAAGAGGAAAGAAGAGCAGGCAGGCAAGGAACAAACACCCAAGACGGGGAAGGCGCTGTAGAGCAAAGGAGCATACACTTCCATGGTGGCTCTTGCTTAGAGACTTACACCAATAAATGAGCCTCCCCGCCACCGCCATGATCCTCTGAACCATCCAATATCAGTGGCTCCAGCAGCAGCAGAGTGGCATCCTGTACATGACTGATGCAGAACTCCAAGAAAATACCTTTGGGTCCTAAGTGAGTATAAGGAGAGGCAGACAGAGCTCCACCCAGAAGTATAAGAACACTCTAAAAATCCTGACTTGACTTTGATTCAGCCATTTAGTGAAGTTTCTGGAAAGGGCACACTTTCCTTTGTCCTGTGACAAGCTGGGTTCATGACATATTGAGACTTTGGGCCCGGCTGTGAATGTTTCAGAGGCTAGATACCCTAGGAACACATAATGACCCCATATTAGAAGAGGATTTGAAGCCCAAGTTGGGACAGCCACTTAGAACTCAATGTGTCTAAGCAAGTATCTCCATACAAATTATTGTAGAGTTGGGGTCTGATTTTGTCTACAAATAGCATTTTCCTACTTAGACAATTTAGAACCAAAAAGATAAAGCTACTGGGCTCCTGCTTGGAAGAACCAGAGAAGAAGAATTAACAGTTTAACATGTGCTCAGGAAGTGCCTATCACATGTGTCCATGTTTCTCCTCTGATGAAGTGTGGGTCCATCCCCTCTGTATGGGCTCAACATGTGCACACTGGGGCCCGGCCACCTCGCTGTCACCAAACTCTCGGAGGAGCAATCTTGTGTACTCTGCTCACAATTGAGGTTTCATTTAAGCGCTTACCTTCCAGCCAATGAGATGCTAGGGACAGAGAAGACGTGTAGGAAGAAAAAGATGATGGCATCTGATATTTGAAAATGGATGAGTTCCCCTAAAGAAGAGCATAAAACTTGCTGGATGGTATGGGGACAGGAAACTGGCAAGCTGCCAGCCCTGTAATTACATCTCGAATTGAGCCATAATCCTCACTGCTTCTGAAAACAGTAAGAACGCGGAAAATGATAACCCGAGTTTACTTAAAAGACTGACATTTGCTTACAGCTTCCAAATCAAATGTTTTCCTGACACTCTGGTTGAGGCTGGAGAGTTACAGAGATAATGGTACATTTTGTGTCAGAAGAAAGGAAATAATGCATTTCCCAGAAGGAAAAGGAAACTGAACATTTTATGGAAAGGAATCCTGTATTTTGTGAGAAAAAAATAAATAAATGCATTTTGTCTTCTATAGAACATAACTTACATGCTTTTTTGTTTGTTTATTTTAATAAAACCTTCAGGTTCACAACATACGGATATAAGCTCTTTGTACACAACAGCATGGGCTTTACGCCAAGCCAAGAAGTGACAGTGACCACCTCAGCAGGCTTTCCAGAGAGAGGCGCCACTGTCACCACAAGCGTCCTTAACCACACAGCCATAGACGTGAGATGGGACAAGCCAAGTAAGACACTTCACATGTCTCTTTCCCCGACTTGTAGCACTTCTGTTACTTTCCTGTGCTGTGATGAAACACCATGACCAAGGCGACTTAAAGAAGCAAGTGTTGATTTGGGCTTATGGTTCCCAGAGGCTTAGAGTCCATTGTGGCTAGGAGGCATGCCAGCAGGCAGCATAGCTGTGACAAACTTCTCCAGCAGGCCATACCTCCTAAACCTCCCCAAACAGCACCACCAACCTGGCACCAAGCATTCAAATGCCTGAGAGACTGTGGGGGAACATTTCTCAACCAAACCACCATAGCGCACTAAAAATAAACAAGTTAAGGTGCCTAAACTATCTATGTGCATGTATGCTCACATATGCAGGTATGTTTATGTTCACATATACAGGTACACATGTATGTGGACAAATGTGTGTGGAGGCCAGAGATCAACCAAAGTTGGTGTTCCTCAGGATGTTTCTCTCAACTGTCCTTGAACTCATGACTCTGCCTCTGCTTTCCCAGTACTCTATTACAAGCAGACACCACCATGCCTAGGTTTTATGTGGATTCTGGGGGTGGAACTCCAGGTTCTCATGCTTTCAACCATCCTCTAAGGCCTATGAGGTTCTTCTTAAGAGATGAATGCCTCCTTACCTCTTCCTGGATCCCTGTGCCCTCCCTTATTCATTTCAGATGGGGAGTAGTTCCATCAGTGTGGAGACAGGACAGTCAGATAGAAGCATCTACTTAATCACTTGGCACCGTGCAGGACTGTGACCCTTCTGCAGCTCCCAGACCTAGCACCTTTCACTCATTCCTCATTAATAAGAACCATGTACAGGGTCTGCCACAGTGTGATTCTACCATGCACCATGCCTTAGAGCCACTATTGGCTGGTAAAGGAATTCCATCTTGATGCACTGTCACTGTGTTGAGGATCTTACCTTGGCATGATGGAACACTTCTTCTGGGGATTTGAAAGAGCATACAGATGTCTCTATAACTTTGGGAACCATGGTGAATGAAATCTCAGCTACCTAACGGTATGGCATTTAGCATCTGATTTGCTCATGTGTATTGCCTTTAAGAACAACCAGAAAAGCCCTGAGTCTATCATACAAATATTCATACTAACCATTTTTGCAGGCATGACTTAAGATCTGACAAATGGCTGAATCAAAGGTTGTCAGTATTTTCACTGAATACTGAGAAATATCTAATTTGTACAGGTTTGACTAAAGTAATTTGTTTTATAAAGGTAAGCACTCACTAGAACAGTTATCTACTATTATACAAAAAGATGTATATAACAATGGCAACCATTAGCATAATTGGGCTAGTCAGGAGCTTGTTCAGGTCTAAGAAGACAGGTTTTCGTACACTTTCTACCATGTGACAGCCATCATGAGTCATCAACTACAAATCAGAGCAGTGTTTGTGTTGGTCACTCTTCCTTTGTGATAAAATACCCCCAGTAAACCTGTGTATGTGGAAGGAAAGATTGTATCAACTCATGTTTCCAGTGTTTGGGTGTGTGATCACTTCCTTCTGGAGTTTTGAGGCCTGTGGTGAGGCAAGGCATGAGGTGTGCACGATGAAGGAAGACACTCACATCCTGGCAGGTTTGAAGCAAAAGAAAGAGGCTGTGCTCCAAGATTCTCCTCAGTAGCATGTAACCTCTACCAGGTACCAGATCTTCAAGGTTTCACTACTTCCCAATACTACCGAGGCTGAGAACCATGCTCAGGGTCTGTGGGCCCGAGGGACATTATGTATAGGGGCATACATGTGTTGATCTATGCTTTCACCAAATAATTCATTAAAAAAAATTTAAAACCCTCCAGGGTTTTTGTTAACTTTGTTGGTTTTTAATGATCTATGGCATTTGGATTGGAATAATTTGAACCATTTTTTAAAGATTTATTTATTTATTATATATACAGAAGAGGGTGCCAGATCTCATTACAGATGGTTGTGAGCTACCATGTGGTTGCTAGGAATTGAACTCAGGACCTCCAGAAGAGCAGTCAGTGCTCTTAACCTCTGAGCCATCTCTCCAGCCCCTAATTTGAACCATTTTAATGGGAAATTTTGAGTTAATTGATCTTCTGATTGCCTTCTGTAACATCACCATGAAAAACAGGTTTTAACAGAAGTTAAATTTATTTGTGTGAGTATGTATGTGTGTGTGCCTGTGTGTGTGCCTGTGTGTGTGTCTGTGTGCTTGTGTGTGTGTGTGTGTGTGTGTGTGTGTGTGTGTGTGTGTGTTTTCACCCATTCCATTCTTCCTCCCTGCTCTGCCTGGCTTACCAATTCATCTTAAGAGCTTGCCCATAAAAGTAGTCACACACACACACACACACACACACACACACACACACACACACACGCACCGCATCCTTGTAATACTTGAATACTAAAGTGAAGATGTGGCTGCTCTGTTCTTACTCGAATACATGATATCATTGCATTCCCGAAGTCAGCGTGCTTATAGAAGCTGACAAACCTAATAGATCTGAAGCGGCCCGCTGAAGTTTCATTACCTCAGTAATCAGAACCTCTGACCTTTGGGATGTAGGTAAAGCAATCTGCTGTGGTTTCCATTCATACCTTGGAAATTTTTCAGATAAGTCTTCATGAGTACAAAGGTTAACTCTGAGAAGGGTCGTCTGTGAAAGCCCTCTGCAGGATCCTGCCCCTCCTCTGCTCAACCTGCTATCTTAAGTCAATTAACTAGTCACTCCTCTGCAAAAGAGCTGCTTATTTTTGCAACTTTAATTTTAATGTTTTTTTCTTGCTTGATGGAAGAAAATTGGTGCATAACTTACTAAGCTCAACAGTACAAAGCAGTTGTTTAGCACATCTTGGAGTTGGAAATCTTAGGAATACATTTTTACAACTTGGCTTAGTAAACATCATTGTTCAAAATATCATAAAATATGTATGTGTGTATACAGGCACACACACACACACACACACACACACACACACACACACACACACTTAATTCACTCTGGGCTGGGAGCTGCCTCAGTTGGAAGCCCCAGCACACCTATTGCATGATGAGACATGGGTAGGAGGAGAAGGTGGGTATCAACACCTGAGGCTGCCCACTGACCCCCTCACCCCCGGGCATGCCCTCTGACCTCCATGTGTACACCATAGTATGTGTGTACTCACACACATAAACCTGCACATGCACACATATCACACACAGAAAAGATTATAATGAAAGACTTTTTTTCCCTCTACTGTGATTGGTACAAATGCATATCATTTTAACAGCAAATGTTTCTGGTAAATTTTTACCAATCACAAATTGGCAAAGAGAGGTCATTTGACATTTGCATTTTCATTGGAACATAGGCAATAAAACCTTCTGTTACTCCCATTCATACCTTGGAAGTTTTTCAGATAAGACTTGGTGAACACAGAAGTTAACTCTAGGAAGGGATGACTCAGAACCATTTGAGAAGCTATTTGACAATTTGCCTGCTTCCATCACATGTGTTTGTAAAGTGAGATAAAGATATGTCTCTGTGTTTTCAGACTTTTGCAGGGGGTAGATGGATAGACAACATAAGCTTCCACACACAGATTGTATTTTCTTTCTCCATTCTCCTCCATGCCTAAAGCATTGGGGAAAAGAAAAAAAATTGTCACCTTTTACCCATCAAAAGAATTCACCTAAAGACAATGATTTCTACATTCATTTTAAACATTTATCTTTATTTTAATTTAGTGTGTGTTCATAGTTAGTGATACCTTTTACCATTTTCCATGTCATTCCATTTTGCATATAATAAAAAAATTAATGTGTTCTTTCCTTCCTTTTCTTATTGTAATTCCCAATGTTTGGTATATAAATTGTTTCATTGTTACAGAACACTTACAGAACTATTTTCTGTACTCAGCACCAATCTTTGTATTTCCCCCATTCTAAATTCTGAGTTTCAATTCTCCTCTCTGTCCTCTGGATGATGATTGCATTGTGGACATCATTTGCTTATTTTACTATTATGGTTATGATTGCTTTTTGTTTGTTTGTGTTTGTGTGTGTGTGTGTGTGTGTGTGTGTGTGTGTGTGTGTATAAATGCCAGAGTCCTCCATTGGGGTCAAGGAGAAACACCTCAAGGAAGTTGATTTTCTCATTCCACCAGGGCTCCAAGGATTGAACTTAGGGGGTCACCTTTGTGTAGCTAGTGCTTTTCCCTCTAAGGCATCTCAGATCATCATCAAAGGGTTTTGTTAATGTAACTGTACGTTAATTTTTGCCTGTATGAGATAATCTTCCTTTCATGTTTGCACATCCTTTTAATTTTTCTCAGCACAGGACTATCTTTGCCCTTTTTGTACACAAATGATCATATAGATGCAGACAACATTCTTGGATCAAATGTTTTCCCTCAAAACATGCTGATACTATTTTATTCTCCTGAAACATACTTTAGCTGAGCCTTCTAAAGCTTTTCTGATTCCCCCACCACCATGCTTCGGGTGTGGATGTCCCTACTGGCTCATAAGTTTGAACACTAGGCTCCCAACTAGTGGGGCCATTTTGAAAGTTGTGAAACTTTTGGGTCATGATGCTTATTTGGCAGAGGAAGGTCATAGAGAGCTTGCTTTGAAGGTTACAGCTCAGTCTTCATCCCTGTCCCATTGCCTGCTTCCTGAAGCACCAGAAAATGAAGACCCTCCATTGCCCATTCCTGCCTTCTCCACCGTGAGGGACTGTAGCCTCAGACCCAAGTCAAAATAAATCCTCTGAGGTCCTTTCCATTGAGTGTTCTATGTGAGCAACAGGGAAAGTAACAAGCGTATCCTACTGTGGATAACCTTTAACATTTAGTGTACTTTAGTCATAGTAAACTGTGCCAGCTCTACATTTGGATATAGTGTCAGCATTTGGGTAAGACAGTGTGGGGTTGTGAATGAGGCCACAGGCTCCTATGTTTGAATACCTGGTCTCCAGCTGGTGGAACTGTTTGGGAAGGATTAGTAGGGATGGTTTTGTTGGAAGTGTGGCACTGAGGATGGACTTGAGGTTTCAAAAGCTCACTCCAGGCCAAGATTTGCTCTCTTGCTCTCCATCCTGTGGATAAAAATGAGAGCTCTCAGCTACTGCTCCAGAACCATGCTTACTTACCTGCTGCCATGCTCCCCATCATGATAGTCATGGACTCTAACCTTCTAGAAATGAGAACTCCAAATTAAATGCTTTCTTTTTATAAGTTGCATTGATCTTGGCATTTTGTCATAGCAATAGAGAAGTAAGACAGATTATATTCTGTTTACAAAAATCTCTTCATTGTGGATAAGACAACTAATATATCCATGATTATGTGCTGCAATTGCTTTTCAAGGTAAATTTTTCTGTTCTAGGTCCTCAATATCTATAACATACTATAATAAGTATAATTAAGTCCAGGTATTGCTTTCTACCCATTCTTATCTTTGTTATGGTTTGAATGTAAAACATTACCACAGACTTTGTTTTTGTCCTCTTTGTCCACAGCTGGCAGAGCTATTCTGAGAGATGGTAGAGAATTTAGTAGTCGGGCCTCACTGAAGGAGTTTGGTACTGGGAATGTATGGAGGCTGACTGGTCTGTACCCTTCAGCTCTCTGCTCTCTGTCCTTCAGGAGGATATAGCCTTCTTGGTTACACACTCTCACACATGATGTTCGGCCTCTACTCAGGCCTCTAGGAGTAAGGTCCAGTATCTCTGGCCTAAATCCTCTGACAATGAATCAAAAGAAATGAGTTCTCCCTTTAAATTGGTCTCTCTGTTTTTTTAAATTATTTAAATGTTTTAATAAAATAGGTTTTGATCATACTCTTTGTCCTCTGTAATTCCTCACAGATCCTCCCCACCCCCCACCACCCAACTTCATGTTCTTTCTCTCTAATCATAAAAACATAAAACAAGACACAAATTTCAAAACAAACAACACCACACACACACACACACACACACACACACACACACACATACACACACACAAGTCTACAAAACAGTAAGATACAAAAGACCAAAATAGAACAAAAGAACACACACACACACAAAATCTGGAGTTTGTTTTGAGTTGGCCAACTTCTCCTGGGCATTGGGTCTGCCCTGTAGTGTGGTTGATGTACCCAGGGACACTGCACTGGCAAAAACTGATTTTTCCTTTGCCAGCAGGTATCCATTGCAAGTGGTTTCTTGGTTAGGGGTTGGAATTTATGTCCATTTCTGCTTTTCTGTGCTAGAATTTTGTCTGGTTTGAACATGGGCCGACCTGATGTGGGCTGTCAGTCTCTGTGAGTTTATATGTGTCTCTGAAAGACAGTTTCCTTGGAGTCTTCTGCCACCTCTGGCTCTTAGAATCCTTCTGCCTCCTCTTCCACAGTGTTCCCTGAGCCTTGAGGGTAGAGGTTTGATAAAGACATCCCAATTAAAGCTCGGGGCTTCAAAATCTCTCATTCTCTGCACATGTCCAGCTGTGAGTCTCTGATAAGTACCATCTACTGTAAGAAGAAGCTTGTCTGTAAGGATTGACCAAGGCACTCATCTATGAGTCTAGCAGGATGTCATTAGGAGTCATTTTATTGCTATGTTCCTTATTCTGTACATAGCACTATGTACAGAATAACAGTAGTAAGTTTTCCCCTGGGCCTCTGACTTTTCTGGTCTCATGTCATTGGTCACTTTAGAAGTGTCAGGTAGGGGTTCATCTCACAGAGTTCAGCCTTAAGTGGATGAAAACGTGGGTGGTTACCCCTGTACCACATGTACCACTCCGTGCCAGTGTGTCTTGCAAGCAGATCGCTGTTGTGGCAAGCGTCTTGCTACCACTCTGGAAAGTAATTTTCATTCAGTCTCTGGTGTTGTGTGTCTGTATATTCTGCCTGTTTTCTTCAGTTGATGCAGGTTTTAGTTCTGCCCAGGCTTTGTGTGTCTTCCCTTTCTTCTCCAAGGCAGATCTCTCAGCCATTCCAGATCAAGCCTATTGACAATTCCAGGCACGTGCTTTTGTATGCCCATAGCTTCTTTTCATAAAGGCATGTCCTTTTGTGTTATTTTTTGAAGAATATTATTCAAATGTTTTCTAAAACCTCCACCTTCTTCCCCTGAAAATGGTAGTATACAGAGTCTTCTAGAAAACATTTCTCTTGTCTTATGTAATGAAGAATCCACATAGCATAATTGCCTCTTTACAAAAAGGAAAATTACATTCAAGCCAGGTTTATTCAATAGACAGAAAAGGTGGAAATTTACTAGCTTTCTCTTTCTGACTAATTCAGTTAAAGCTTTCCCTCTCTCAGAGAGGAAGTAAGGTCAGCAGTCTCTCATTTGTTCTGTGTTTTGAATGAAGAACAGCTCTTCTGTCTCTCAACTGGTTCAGTTGAGTAGGAAGAAGCAGCTGTGGCTTGAGCAGTGCATCACAGAGTATCTGGTGTGGTAGTGACTAGTAGCAACACAAAGTGTCCCTGTTGATAGTCTGTGCTGGGACTCTACACTATAATAGCTGCACACTTGGCCAAAGGCAGGACAAGGCAGAAAGGTGGCTCTTGCCGTCCAGTTACACCACCTGTTTCTAGTCATAAGACCAGGGTAACGTTCGCAGAGGCTTCTGCAGCAGGCCTAACCCACCACCCTTTCTCTCATCCCTGGGGCAGTGAATAGCTATTCTATGTTAAGTGGGTAGGCAAATGGAACTGGGCTAGGAATGGGCTAGTCAATAGTCAAGTGTTTGGTATTTTTTTCAGACCTTGACATAATATCCATGCTCTCCTTGAATATGTAATGCTAGTTCTAATACATGTAATCTGTGAATCTCTGTGTGCTTCTGAGGAATATCTATAACATAAGTAAAATCTATTTACCCTTGTCTTACATGGCATATTCCACTTAATTGAGACATCCCCTCCAAACTGAAACATTTCCTCTAGGAATAATAGGGAACCCACCAGCCACAGGGGTAAATAGGAGGTCACATACTCTGGGTGGTTGGAGGGCTCTGGAGGGCCCCTCCCAACAATGCAGGAGGAAACAGTTGCTGGGTGTGGGGATGCTGACCAGCCAAACTGGGGACAGAAAGACACATTTAGATGGTGCAGGTGTGAGGACAGTCCCAGGGTTGCCAGCTTTGGGATCCACCCATCCACCCAGTAATACAGCTGCTTTTGAGTTATGCCTGCTCCTTACCAGTGACCCCTCACCCATACTCCTGTTAGTGACCCAAAGAAAGAGAGCACTGGTTCACCAAAACAGGCTTTGGTACAGTTGGTACCTGGGTGTTTGGTCTCCGTGGCTTCCCTTTCCGGATGGGTAGATTGTGTGTGCTGTGTCTCCTCAGGAAGTCTGTCACATAAGAGTCTGGAAGCACTTCCTTAATGTCATAAAGGTTTAACTTTTAAGATAAATTTAAATTAGTTGGGGTACCAAGCAGCACAAACTTGACCTCTACCATGCCTTCCATGCTGTGTAAGGGCAGCAGATTAGTGAGGGATATCCCTGTAAGCCAGTAAAACTATTTCTAGTGAGGAAAGGAGCTTTCTCCCAAACAGTCCACCTGGCTTCACTGGATTTGACTGACTTCATAACTGAGGAAATATGAGTACATTTGGTGACATCAGAGGAAAAAATCACTTCAATCTCCAGGGTTTGCCAAATTAATTACCAAGTCTTCTGGCATCAAGCCTCCCAACCACAAAGGCATACCCATCTTTTTAAAATATTGCTAGAGATAAAGGAAAGTAGTATCACAGTTAGGAAAAATAATCAAAATTAAAACGTGCTGTTTATGCATGAACCCCAAGATGTTAATGTAAAGGGATCCTTGACAAAAGTCATGGAAGTCCTCCATGCTGTGTTACTTTACATTGTACATACTTTTGTAAATAGTTATATTGATACTTCAAAAGTTATTTGAATAATTTTAAATAGCATATATACATATATATTAAAAGGATATTCAAAAGCATATATTCCTCAAAATGACTTCTAAGTTGATTATAGAGTGAAGCGAAAAATAAAATTGGTTTAAAAATAAAAGAGAATCTAATTCCAGAGCCTTTTATAAAGCTGAATCTCTATTAGCTTGCTTCTCTTTCATTCTAGAAATATTTAATATATTTATTCTATGTTTTCCACCTGCCATGTTTACAATGTTTTGTGTTTTCTGTTAACAGCTCTTCAAGATCTACAAGGTGATGTGGAATATTACACACTGTTTTGGAATTCTGGGGCCTTGAACAAATCCCTGAAAATTTTCCCAGATGTAGATTCTCATGTCCTTGGTGCCTTAGCTCCAAACACTGAGTATCAGATTATCCTCTCTGTCTTCAATGGAGTCCATGGAATCAACAGCACAGTTGTGCGTGTGACCACATGTGATGAGGGTGAGTAAAGATCCGAAAGGGTCTTGGCGTCAGAGATGCCAATGGTATTGATCGATCCTCCTTTATAAGATTCCCAATACTGAAAGGAAGGGGGAAGAAACCAAAATGTTTCTGTGCTTGTTGCCATCAAGTGACAGATGAATAAACCAGTCCCCTGGGAATAGTAGCGTGGAACGTAATACCTGCCCATCAGACCAGTTTCCATGTGTTCTTCTCAGGGCAGGCTTAGTTGGGAGCCAGTTCATGTCAATAAAAGGTGACATTCAGAAACATTTTTTTCTAAGATTAGCCCTCAATAGCATTGTGCTTTTCAAAATGACACCCTAGCTCAGGAAGAGCCCTTCCCAAGTCACCAAAAAAAAAAAAACAAACAAAAACAAAAAACAAAACAAAACACTGGGTGGAAGTTCAGCCTCAGAGAAGAATTGCCTATGTCTCGGTTTCTAAGCCAGTTAGCGAGGGAGAGGAAGCCAGAGAATCAACTTCTGAGTCGGAAATGAGTCTGGAATGGTCTTTCTAATCTTTCTGGCTTTATATGGTCTCATTATAAACATTATAATATCGTTACCTCCCAAGCAAGTGTTCCAGGCCATTAACAGAACTCTTTAAGGATGGAACCCATTTCTTCTGTGATGCCAAAGGTCGGCACCTTTTGTTTATAAAATAGGATGAATCACAAGGACGATTTTTCAACTAGTTAAGATGAGTTTTTATGATAAAAATAGGCCTTTGCATAGTTATTTCTGACATGCTTGAATAATTGTGTAATTTAATGCTAAGCAAGATTTTTTTTCTAATGTTAGATTTCATCATTACCTATGGTAATCAACACTCAAAATCATTTACATAATGACAATATTGCATTATTGCTTCATATTGCTTGAGTTACAAGCTAGTAACAGCAAATGATTTTTCACATCCCAGTAGCCTCAGTGTATTTGAATTTTATTTTATTTTATTTGGCTTAAGGAGCAAATTCCCCCCACCCACCCCCAAGGAGATATAAAGTGAAAGGTTGAAAAATGACAGATAATAGATACATGTTTAGGGGTGCAGACGGGTGAGTAATTTATCATTTATATCCCACTGGTCACATAGCATTGAAGATTAGCACTACGATGGTGAGATGAAGCATTTTGCCACCAATTCTCATGGTTTCTAACTGAGAGTGTAATAAGCCAATTTGCAGAGGACTTCAGACTGTGCTAACTTCATCACGGGAAAGTAGATAAGCAAGGAGCCCTTTGCTGAGCCTCTGTACCAATCTGCATTTGGTTTAACAAGTGCTTTGGTGGAGACAGCTGGGGCTTATTCAGTTTCTTCTTTAATTCTAGAGCCTCAGGGCATGCTTCCTCCAGAGGTTGTCATCATCAACAGTACAGCTGTACATGTCATCTGGACATCTCCTTCCAACCCAAATGGCATTGTCACCAAATCTTCTGTCTATGTAAATAACAAGCTCTGCCAGACTGGAGTGGATGTGCCGGGGTCGTTTATTCTGAAAGGCCTGTCTCCCTTCACTGTCTACAACATTCAGGTCAGAACATTGTTTGGTTTCTTTTTTGGATGGTTAAGCTCATGGATATGTTAAATCAAACATGTAGAGCTATATATCTATGTGGCAGCTCTCTGTGCTGGTTACAGATTCTTGTTTGTTTGGTGGGAAGGGGAAATGGACCAGAGTAAAAGCTGTTTGCTGTGAGGGATCTGCAGTCTTAACCCTTGGAAAACAGTTCTTGGTTAAGATGGACTTTGATGCTGAAGGGAGAGATGATAAAATGCCCAATGGTGAAAGGAAGTTAATCAAACTATCACCAAAACACAGTCTTTCCAGTTGGACTTTTTCTCGGTCTTTTGCTAGTATCAAGATCAGAATTAACTTGTAGATGTAGAGATTTTCTCTCTGTTCGTTTTTGGCCACTTACTCAGGGAAGTAGCATAGCTCACCGGGTGTCAATTCTCCCTCTGTAAAGGCAAATATTCTCTCCTCCACTAGCATTCCCGATTTTGAATGCAACAGGAAAACATAAAATGAGGCAAATAAAAAAATATACCAAAGGTTTTACCCAAAGATGGAAGGAATAAATCTTTTCATGATACAACAAACATTCCATAGCCTCACCTATGTGACATGGCTGCACTTAAACATTTTGTCCTTGGGAGTCTAGGAGACTCTTCTAAGTCCACGCCTCATTTCCTTGACGAATATGTATATACTATATGGCAAATTTATCGCAGAACTCAAAAAGTACATTGTCTACCTGAAGCCAAGCCTGTGGACCTCTTCGAGGTCTACTGACTCTAAAATAGAAGAAATACCAGAGCCCAGAAGTATGTAAGATACAGTGTTGTCCTGGAGGAACTGAAAATCTTGTATGAATGTCAGATACATGGGATAAGAAGGCTAAGAGAGCAAATGGGTGAAGAAAAGATCCCAGAAGCTCAGCATTTATAGAGAGGCTGAAATTTAGTAAATGTTTAAATAATCTATGCAACTTTCAAAATTCATGAGCATATCATGAATAATTTCCAAAAGGCATTAAATGCAGGAATTTTATTTGACCCCAGAAGCATTTTACCAGGAGTGCTATGTCTGCCCATGTTACATGTTGTTTTTCCATATCTAACAGTGAAGCACATTTATTTGGCTACAGTACTCTAGCCATCCCTACTGTGACGCATGGGCTTGGCTCCATAAGCAAAATTAGAACAGAAGGAAAGGATACAATAGAGACAGAAAGAAAGCTTCATGGATTGTGTCTTCATTGCCAACAACCTATATGAGTTACATCAGCACGGACAGGTGGACTGACGTTTGCATTCACACACCTCAGGAAGAGTCCACACATACAAGTAGACAACATATGGGTCAATTCATAAAGCCATGCCTTAAATCATTCTAATTACAGCCTTGTGAATAAAGAGCACCAGATGGAGATGGAGGCTTTGCTATGAGGTCTTCTTTGGGTCCCTGAGAGACAATAAGACTGAGCTCTGAGAATGAAGCATGATCATTTGCCTTATAAAGTCTGAAAGTCTGGAGCTGGAAAGATGGTTCAGTGGTTGAAAATGCTTACTGTGCTACTGTGAGGACCACTGTTGGAACCTAGCACCCACATCATAATCCACGTGTCTTGAGAATGTCTTTAACTACAACTCCAAGAGATCTTGATACCCTCTTCTGGCCTTCACATACAAACACACTTACACACACACACACACACACACACACACACACACACACACACACACACTATATATATATATATATATATATATATATATATATATATATATACTTAGATACAAAACTGAGTGTGCAAAGTGCAGGCTGGTGGTGAAAACCCTGAGATTGTATGTACATGTGCTGCTCAGCCTTGGCCTATAGAACAAGGCCTGTCATATCAAATCACATGCCCCTTAAGTAATATGGAAGCCCTTACTCACATTGATGGTTTGGGTCAGTTGTGGCCAGGAGAAAGCATATTTTAATCAGACTTGTGTCATTGAAACAAAGACAGAAGGTCAAAATTGAACCCAAAATTTGAATTTTTTCCTTACTATCTACACTGTGGAATTTTGTTTTGTAGATCAGGATTATTACACATGGCATATTTATGCATGGCTGGAAATTTGAATGTTAAATTTTAGTGCCTTTTTTAGGAAGTCAAACATCATTTAAGTCAGTATTGGACAAGTATGACCAATATTATGAACAAAACTTCTTCCATAAAATAGCAATTAATTTTAAAGCTGATCAAAGGTATCCCATTGAATAAATCTTTTTACATCACCCTTTCAAAGGGAATCATAACTTGAATTTTAAACTTGACTTTTAAGGTCTTTTCCAGTAACTATGGTAAACCTTAATATTTACACTTCATGCACATGCTACAGAGCATATGGAACTAGAGATATACTCAGGGTGAAGACTGGCAATGTTCTATTAATAAGAATGAGAAAACAGTGTAATGCTTTCCCAAAGTCAACAGCAAGTGTTTTGGAGAAACACAAATATCAGACATCTGACCATCTTTCGGGTCTCCCAATTGCTCTGCCCCCTGATTTACAGACTTACTAAAATGTAGGTCTGAGAACTCCTCATATGTGCAAGCTAAAGAGCATTGGATCTGAATGCAGAATGGTCTTTACTAGAGATCAGAAATGATAACAGTTGGGAATAGAGAAAGCCTGGGTAACAGGTACCAAAACTCAGGAGCAATAAGTTCTGATGTTGTTAAGGGGGGGGGGGGGGCTAATTCCACAATATTCTACTTTATCAATAGCTAGAGGGGAAGAACTCAAGCTCCAGCCATGAAGAAGTAAGGAGACAGCACCATCCTCTACACTGATTGTTCATTGCATGCTGTAAACACATAACATGTAAACATGTATTGAAGTGTGTATCTCACCCTACAAACTTGAACTATTACTGTACATCTAGAACTATTACTGTACATTAAAAAATTATTTGGTCAAGAGTCCATCAGAAATATATTGTGTATGCAAAAGACAATAATAAATTTGGTTGAGATACTCGAGTTAATTTCACTCTGTACCAAAGTGTGATACATTCCAATATTCATAAAATTTATGTCATTAATTTTATCACATTGTATTTTAAGATAATCTACCTTAAAGTTATTTTTTGTTTGTACTTAATCATAATGGAGGGTCCTAATAGTGTTTAAATCTAGAAAATGTTACCACAAAGGGCAATATTACAACTATTGATAATACAGCTAATGCACTACAGTAAACATGTGCTCAGTGTTTTGATGCAACAGTACTGGGAACTAAATGATGTCTCTGAAGTAGAGTGTGAATCTCATCTATCTTCCTCCAAGCTCTGATGTAAAAAATTTGAGGACTGATTTGCTAAAAACTGCAACATCAGAATTTAAGAATCATCAGTACATAGCATTCTTTTACCTCTGTGTATAAGACGTTGAATGTCAATTAACACAAGAAAAAGTATAGTTCAGGGGCTGGAGAGATGGCTCAGTGGTTAAGAGGGCTTGCAGAGGACCCAGATTCCATTCCCAGCTCTCACATCAGGTGGCTCACAACCACACCTAGCTCTAGTTCCAAGGGACTGGCACCACCTTCTGGCCTCCATGGGTACCTGCAAACACATGAAACACATACATATGTTGAGACATACACATATTTTTTTTTAAATAAAAGGAAATAGAGTTGAGTTTACCCTTTAAATGCTATGTGCTGTGGCTGTTCCCCCAGATACCTCCTGTGTATCCACCTGTTTTCCTCCCAGCCACTGGATATACTCCTTTTGGGTTACTGATGTTTGATGGGCCCAATTTCCAATCCTAAGATCTTCCACCCTCTTAGTTCTTATTCTAACTAGGTGGCAGAATTAAAGGGGTGAGTGATGATTTCTGCTGTGATTAAGGGGACAATGCTATTGCAGCTGGAACAAATGGATATAAAATAGCTCAGACCTATTGGGAGGTTTCCCTGGGCTTCATTTTTCTCCCATTAGACATTAGCATTTAGGCAATTTGTTGCAAAGTGTCAAGACTACCAGGAGATATCATCATTATATCACGTGGTTATAGATCTGGAGAGCACTGTGCAAGGATAACCTATTAGTCCTGTGAATCACCACCTGAGCGTCTCCCATTCTTTGACTGTTCTGAATAGATTAATAAGCCCTTTTCTTTGTGAATGTTCAGAACCAGAGACCAAACATCACCATGATAATCACTAAATCAATTGTCCTGAGCCCAATTCTGTATTCTGTTCTGAGTTCATCCCACTGGATTCAATTCACATCAAAAAGGAGAATATTCACTAAGCCCCATGAGGCTATAGCGGACTTGAAGAGATTCATATGAAGAGGGGGAAGGTGGATTCAGACTGTTGTCGGTCTGTTTTGAAGATGATTATATTTATTCCTTTCCAAACTAATCTTTGCAGGTGGAAGTCTGTACAAAAGATGCCTGCATGAAAAGCAATGGAACCCAAGTCAGCACTGCGGAAGATACTCCAAGTGACATTTCAATACCTATAATCCGTGATATTACTTCAAGGTACCTAGCTTCTTATCAGTCAATCTAAACAACTTTGATCATAAGAAATGGAAGCAAATATCAAAGAAATCAGTTTAGCCATGAAAATCTCACTTAAAAATTTCTGTAAGTATGGGTGCATATCAAATTTCTTACATTTCTCAGGTAATCTATACTGCATACCAAAAACATTGAAACCTGTTTTCCTGATTCCATATCTCATGCCTAGTCATTTATTAACAGATACTTGGATATAGAGAGCCTCTTTATTTAAATGTGTCCTTTAATGAATTCTTTTGTGAAGCAAAATTCTAATTTTAATTATAATGACTACTTTATAGCTGAATCTCTTTGAAAATATTTGATTTATCTATCTCAGATTGCCCTAAAGCTAAAAATATGTCTCAAATAGAGAAAATAGTATTTAGATAGCTGCTAACAATTTTATCAGATTCTTAATAGGATCCCTTTCTTTACTCTTTCCTTGCTGAGAAATTACCAGAGGTTTAAAGTGAGTCCTTTAATAATTCAGATTTGGGGCTGAAGATATTGCTTTATGAATTCAAGGCCAGCCTGGTCTGCAAAGCAAGGTTTAGGAGAGTAAGGGCTACAGAATAAGACCCTTTCTCAACAAATAAACAAAAAGTAGAATAAGTGCTTGTTTGGCAGCACATATATTAAAATTTTAATGCTACAGAGACTATTAGCATGGCCTCTGCACAGGGATAACACTCAAAAACAGTAATAATAATCCAGTGTTAACAGGAAAAAGACTTAATGTCATTTCTCAGTATAGAAGTGAGGTTGTATTGATGATTCCTCTATACCAAATGAGACTAAAGAAGGAAATGTGAGCTGTCCTTTGTCAAACTTTGATCCTAACAAGATGAATCAAGTTTCACCTAAATACATGTGCACAAACACATACAGACTGACTCCATCCATTCTGATAGGTTCAGCCAGAAGAATGATATTTCTATGGTTTTTTTGTTTTGTTTTGTTTTGCTATCAGAACAAAAATAGATATATTGATGTGGTGGTTTAAATAGGTATGGCCCCATAGACTCATGTGTTTGAATGCATGGCCTATAGGGAGTGACACTATTAGGATGTGTGGCCTTGTTGTAGTAGGGATGGCCTTATTGGAGGAAGTGTGTCATTGTGGGGGCGGTCTTTGATGTCTCATATGCTCCAGCTACACCGTGTGGATACAATTCACTCTCTGTTGCTTGCGGATCAAGATTTAGAACTCTTAGTTACCTCTCCAGCAACATGTCTGTGTGCATTCTTCCTACCTTCCTGCCATGATGATAATGAACTAAACTTCTGAAACTGTAAGCCAGCCCAATTAAATGTTTTCCTTTATAAGAGTTGCTGTGGTCATTGTGTCTCTTCACAGCAATAGAAACTCTAACAAGACAATTGACTTTATCAAATAATAATTATAACAATTAGCAAGTGAAAGTAACTAGACATTAGCTACTCATGTCAAAAATTGTATCTCTTTTAATGTGTTTCCAAAGAAACAATACATTCCTGTCCAATTTTGGATGTTCTAATTAGCACAATCATTTCAGTAGAATTTTTGTCATGTATTCCAGGAATAGGTGCTTACTATGGAAAGGAGGAATGGGAAAGTTATTTGGGCACTAAAGACTTTATTTATCTTTTTAATCAAACATATTTGTGGTTATAATAAAATAGGAACCAAAAATAAATTCCAAAGAGAACATAAATTTGCAACATTCCATCCTATAGTGGTGGTGAGAAACTAAATATTTATTAACTATATGAAAATACTGTCAATATTGAAAATGTGCAAGACAAATATAAATAGGAAAAATTCCCTCATCTGGCCAGGATTATAAGGGATGGAAAGAATCTTGGGGGATAGAACACTGAGTCCATTCTTTAAGTCAGAAAATAACTATAGTTCAGGGGATGGGTTTTGTTCTGTCCTTGTCTTCTTGTAGCACAAATCCTAAATGGTCTGATAATAAAAACCAGGAGCCAGACACTGGGGTAATGCTGAAAGCCACAGCCACTTTTTTTCTCACCAACTCCACGAATCCTCTGACTGAATGCCTCCAAGTCTGTCTCATCACACCGTACATGCCTTTCTCTACCCAGCCATTTCACTTCCTGTCTCAACCTTCCTAGTGCTGGGATTCAAGGCATGTGTGCTTCCCAAATACTGGTAACAAAAGCATGAGATTTCAAGTGTTGGGATTAAAGGTGTGTGCCACCACTGCCTGGCTCTAGACTGAATCAATCTCATGTAGCCCAGTGCAGCCTTGAACTCACAGAGATCCAGATGGATCTCTGCCTCCCAAGTGCTAGGATTAAAGGTGTGTGCCACCACTGCCTGACCTCTATGTTTAACTCTGTGACTTGCTCTGTCCTCTGATCTTCAGGCAAGCTTTATTTCTTAGATTACAGATATCACATCTCTTTATAAATCAAACTCTGCTGAATGACTAAAGAATTATGCTTTGGATTATATATTTACATTCATAAAAAAGTAGTCTCTAAGCTTTATGAGAAACTGAAGGAATGTGTCTGGATCTCCATCATAGTTTTCTTTTATGAAGATTACTATGGATGATACCAGATGGGGAAATGGTTGGAGGTAAAGACTGCATCTTCCCAAATGTAAGAGGTTAATAGAGGACCATTCAGATGAGCAGTGCACCACACTAACGAAGAAAGTGAGAGAGGAGACACCAGCACAAGCCAGATTTGAAGACAATTTTGGAAGCAGAATTTATCTGGAAAAGAATAATTCTAATGGTTGGTAAAGTTGTATTGGTTGGAAGACAGAAAGGGTGATATGAAACAAACTAATTTTTCTGCAGAGAATCTAAGAATAGAGAGGCATGAGACCATGGAGAAATAGGGATATGGAATGAAGGTCAAAGATGAATTTAGCTGAAGATCTATAAAAGTCAGTGATTGGTACCCAAGGTCCCTTACCTCTGCAGATGTATCCACAGGTTTCTTCTCCTGTGTGGTCCAGTCTACCTTCCATGAGATTAGTCATGTATTCTCTAGGGAAACTTGGTAGTGTATATTAAGAATTATGGACACTCTTCACAAAGTAGCAGAGATAAAGGCAATGATGAAGTGAGACAACAAGCTGAACACAAACCTTTGACTGCTCTCTCTAGCTATACTCTCCAAATGGAGTAGTCAATCAGAAATGCCTCCTTATAAGAAATTGCTAATTTTTATCCAGAAAACAATGAATCACAAAACATAAAATACTTCCATAAAATAGAATATGGGATCTTCCAAAAGAAATAAATAGTAGTTTTTACTTCAGATCTCCAATGGGAAAGTGTACTCATCAGCCATCTGTGAAATCTATGAAGCGCAAGCTAGCTTTATACGGGTGGGTGAATCACTCTTCAAGGTGGACAAAAGGACCAAGATAAATAAAATTATTTGATAGACCCCAAAACAATGTATGTGCAGAAAACATGATATTTAAAGGAGACCCTTTTATCAAGGAAGCAAACCCAGGACACAAGAAAAAGGAGTAATTAATGGGAGATGAAGGTACTTTGTAGATGTTAGAAGTATGAACACTGAGTTGAAGCTTCAGGAGAGATTTTGAGATGATGTCTCTGAAAATGCAGTAAGACATAGATGCATAAAGAAAAGAAATGAGGAAAACTAAGCAACTAAGAATGCCCCAGAGAGATAAAATTGTGAATAGCTGGTATCCCATTAAAGAGAAGAAGAAATAATCAAAGAAAGATGTTAAGAAAAGATCTTGGAACCATAGTCACTGGTGTGAAGAATGAATCCTCTAGGCAACGGACTCAGGAGACATTGCTGACACTGAAGGACTGACAGTGTGTCCATAGAATCTTCTACTACCATTATGCATTTTTGGGGGGTCTCATGATTCCACTAGAAATTATTATTTATGGGGTCTTTTTCCTCCTCATTTACTGCTATCTTAACATGTATGTAGTGATATAATTCTGATTTGCATTTCTCTGATGACTGATGAGACTGATAATCTTTTCTTGTGTTATTTGCCAATTATCAAGGGAAATCCCTTCAAACCTTTTGCTAGTTTGATTGGATTCATCGTCTTCTTGTTAGATTGGTAAAATTTTTCACATATTTATATACATACATATTTGGAAATCACTTATGTCTAATAACTTGCAAATGTTTTTCTCCACTCTATGGTTGTCTTAGGGTTTAGGAGTTTTTTATTTTGTTCTGTTCTGAAACCAGGGTCTCATGTAGTCTTGTCAGCTTGTCTAGCTTCAAACCTGCTGTGTAGCACAGTGTCTTAGTCAGTGTTCTATGAAGAGACAGCATGACCACAGCAATTTTTATAAAAGAAAACATCTCATTGGGCTGGCTTACTGTTTCAGAGGTTTAGTCTGCTATCACCATGGTGGGGAGCATGGCAGCATGCAGGCAGACATGGTGCTAGAGACACAGTTGAGGGTTCTCCATCTGATCGGCAGGCAGCAGGAAGAGAGAACGAGGGGGAGACTGAGAATGATTTGTGCATTTGAAATCCCAAAGCCCACCTCCAGTGACGTACTTCCTCCAACAAGACCACATCTACTCCAACAAGGACACACCTCCTAATTCCTCTCATGTATGCCACTCCCTAAAGCCATTCCTATTCAAACCACCACCCCTAGGAAGACCTTGAACTCCTGATCCTCCTGTTAGCCTCCCCGGTGCCAGGACTGTAGTTATGAGTCACCATGCCAGGCCAAGTAGCTTATCTTCTCAGTTCACTTAAGTGTCTTTTACAGAGCAAAAGACTTGAATTTCAGTGGAGTTGGCTTTGCCTTTTCTTTCTTTTTTGACGTGTACATTTGGTATTAAACATAAGAACTTTCCTTTACCTATGCTTAGGAGATGCTTGTCTGCTACATGAGTTCAAGACCACCTTAGGCTCTGTGAGATCTTGGCTTAAGGTGGGAAATAAAATGTTTCCTAGAACATTTTTCTGATTATATTTTGAATTTACATCTGTGCTAATTAAAAATTATGTGTGGGACAAATTAGTGTTGTTTTTTATTTCATGTTGTTTTTAATAAGTATTTTATAGTTCCAACATGATTTATTACAATGACTATTTTTTCCTACTGAATACTTTAGAATTCTGTGAAAAGTGAATATAAACATATTTTATAGGGCACTTTTGAATCTTCTATTGAATTTATCAATATGTCTGTCAGATCACCAGCATCATGGAATACTGGTTGTTACGGATACATAGTGACCTATAAAAACATGCAGCCTGCTTCTGTCTGAGATTTTTAAAGCTTGTTTTGCCTTTTCTTTTACTCTACTTTTCCATATAGCTTTTGGAAACAGTTTATTAATATCTACAAAAATCTCTGTGGTTTTTATTAGGACTGCATTGAATCTGTGAGTCAGTTGGAGAATTTGTATCTCAATAGTATCTAATCTTTCAAGTATTAGGTACAATAAATTGCTTATGTGCTTGATACATTTATCTTATCAACATTAGATAGAGCTCAATACACAGTAGTGAAGGTATTTCATTAGATTTGTACCTAATTATTTCCTTTTAAGGGTACAATTATTAATGTTCCTTTAAGCAAATTAAAATTTAATTGTTTGTTATTGGTGTGTAGAAAGACCATTGATTTTGATATAATAAAACTCTGTTCCACAACCTTGTTAAGTTTATTATGAGTCTTGGGCACTTTGTTGTAGATTTCTGAACTCTACATGGATCTACAAAACAAACTTAAGGATGCTTTCAGCCCTTTGCCATTAGTAAGGCTATTTGTCACATCTATGAAGTTTAGAGAGAAAACCTTTTATCAGGTTGAAGAATTATCTTTTATTTCTCATTTTTCTGATAGTTATTTATTATAAATATGTATGATATTGTGTCACATAGTTTCCTACATTTTACATTTTGGATGATTACTTACGTTTTGATTTAAAAACCATGAACCAGTCTGTTTTCTCTAGGTAAGCCCTACTTACCAGAGGGTAAGACCTACTTACCATGTGGTCTCTTCTTTACATGTTGCCGGGAGCTGCTTGCTGTAATCTACAGATGTTTCCACCTGTCCTGACAGAACTAACTCCGACTGTTCCTTTTCTTATAGCAATGCCTTTACCTTGCTTGACTGTCGTGCTGATTCTGTCCCTACAAAATGCACTGACAGCTAAGCCTTTCTTTATTTTGTAGAGTAATCTTATAAAACATTATTTTATATATTTCTTAAATGTTGGTGGAATTGACCAATGAAACCCACATTTGCCTGAAGTTTTCATTGGAGAAAAACCTTCAACTTGGAATGCAATTTCTTAATAATTTGAAATTTTTTCAACTCGGCTTTTTTATTTTAACCTTGAATATGCAAAGAGTTGGTCCATTTCAAAGAATTTGTCAGTTGTATGAGCAGAATGCTGTTTACAGTGTATGTGTTGACATTTCCTTCCATGGTAGTTTAGCAGATGTTTTTAAAAATGCCTCTCAGTTTTATCAAATTTTTCTTGTTTTTATTAGTTCTTTGAGAATTTCATACAATGTATTTTGATCCTATTCAGCCCCCTCCCCAAACTCTCCCAGATTCACTCACTTTCCTACCCACCTAACCTGGTGTCCAGGCTGTGCCGTGCCAATGTACTAGGTGTAGCTCTATCCACTGGAAAATGGTTGGCCTACTGGAGGCCACACCCTTTAAGAAAACTGACTCCTTCTCCTAGCAACTCTCTTTGCCAATAGTTCCTGAGCTAGGGGTAGAACTTCATGCTTCCCTCTTCATGCTGAGAATGTATCTGTCTTGAGCTTGAGCAGGTCTCATGCATGCTGGCACAGCCACTGTGGTTTGTGTGTATGACCACCCTGTCGTGTCTGGAGAACACTGACTCCTTTCTGCACTCATCCACTGCCTCTGGCTCTTAGATCCTTCCAGCCCCTCTTCCACAACAGTCCTTGGGGAGAGGTGGGGAGGAGTGACACAGATATCATTTAGAACCAAGTACTCCATGGTCTCTTCTCTACCACTTGATAATGGTGGTCTCTGTGCTGACCCACAGTCTTCTCCTACACTATGTGATGTCTTTGTAGGGTTGAGGATATGAAAAAGGCCATCCTACAAAATGGCTATCTTACAGATTCAGCACAATTCCTGTCAAAATCCCAACACAATTCTCCATGGAAATTTAAAAGGATAATCTTAAATTTCTTTTTGGAAAAATAAAAAAGGGTATTCCAAACAATCTTGAACAACTAAAAATGAAAAACACCTGCTAGAGGTATCACCATCCCAGATTTCAAGTTATACTCCAGAGCTATAATAATGAAAAAGAAGAAAAGCATGGTATTTGGCTTAAAAACTGACACCTGGATCAAAGAAATAGAATTGAGGAACCACATAAAAGTACATGAACTCATTGCCAGCTGATTTTTTACAAAGAGGCCAAACAGACACACTTGAGAAAAGATGATGTCTTCAACAACTTGGTGCTGGCCAAAACTGAGAAAGCTGTGTGTGGAAGAAGAGAAGCAGACCCTTATCTCTCACGCTGCACCAAACTCAACTCCAAAGACCCACCCTCAGCCTAAGACCTGATATCCTCAATTCAACAGAGGGAGAAAGAAGGGAATAAATTCAG
The DNA here is from genome assembly GCF_903995425.1 of Onychomys torridus. Taxonomy (NCBI): domain Eukaryota; kingdom Metazoa; phylum Chordata; class Mammalia; order Rodentia; family Cricetidae; genus Onychomys; species Onychomys torridus. The sequence continues at coordinate 6,816,304 of NC_050453.1, read as the reverse complement.
TTCACTGCCACAGGAAAGGACTTTCTGAGCAGGACCCATACAGCTCAGGCATTTAGAACAACTGATAAATGGGATCTCATGGAACCTACAGCCCACCTGTATAGCAAAGACACAATCATCCAAGTGCAGAGGCAGCCTATGGAGTGGGACAGAATCTTTATTGATTTCTTAAACATTATTTTCTGTTTGCTACTTGAGATAATTCTGCTCTTCACTGCTTTTCTCTTCCTTTTTGTTTCCTCAGAGAGAGTAGCTTATTGGTTGGTATGAGGTCAAGTGGAGAGCCTGTTGCCTTATGCTTTCCTCTGAGCCCTGATTTAGGTGGCACACGTTGTGTGAGATGTTGCGTTCTCATTTGCTCAAAATATTTTTTACTGACCATTGGACCTTCTTGACCTATAGATCATTCACGAGGAGATGACTTAAGTCACAAATATTTAAAAGTTTTTTCAGATACTTTGGACAGATTTTTAGTTTAATTCTCATATATTCTAGGGACATTGGTTTGCAATTTTCAGTTCTCTTACATTAGCTAAGGTTTGTTTCAGGGCACAGAATACCATCTATCTTAGTTATTAAATATACATTGACTGCACTTGAAGAGACTGTGCCAATTTGGTCAGTGTGTTTATAAGTGTCAGGTGGAGGAGGTTGAGTCATGACAATGTTTGGATTATCTATCAACTTATTGACCCACTGAGTTACTCTGTCAATTATTGACAGAAGAAATTTGATGTCAACATGTAATTGCAGATGTATCTATTGCTTCTTGAGATGTGTGAAGGGAAATTCCTGGAAAGAAGCCATGTCTTACAGTGATCTTTCTATGTGGCTGTCGACTGATTGGGACTTTAGTGAACTACTGCCAGATTGGAAAAGGGAATTTGAGGTAGCCTGTGTGTTCTCAGCCTGTGGCCATTCACATTTGGCTCTAAAAATAAATTACCACCTCTACTTTTTGAGGTGAGAGATGTGTCATTATAAGGACAAGTATATCATTCTTTCCTTATGCATTTGATGTGTTGTTACCAACTGCATACATGCACACTGCAGTGTATTGACATGATAAGCTGACCCTTTTCTCATTATGTGATTATCCATTACTAGCCCTCATAATTTCCTTATTCTTATGTTTGTATTACCTGATGTTCATAAAGCCATCCTAGATTTCATTTGGATCATTTTGAATGATGGGATTATTTCCTGGAATCATTTTTAAATATTAAGCAGTGATACGATAACTTTGTTCATAGCCTCTCAAGATGAAGTCACTCTCTTTTACCTGGGTTTGACAACTGATTAGATATAGAGCAAATTGTTTTCTGTTCCTTTATCAGTTAGTGAGCAGCCAGTTTGTTTTCCTCAAGTTTTGCATTGCTTCCTTACCTCCTTCACATGCACATACATCCCCATGGCTCACTCAGGACTTGTAGTAGAAAGGTTCAGAAAATGAAGTGTTTCCTCATGTGTGTGATACAGTTGGAAACACGCCACTTGAAACTGATTCTCCAACTTTCTAGCCTCTTACACTTCCTCTCCTGAACCTTTGGCTAAAATGTTATTTACTTCTGGGCCTTGTGCCTTCTGGTTTCTTCACAGTTAGCACAGCAGAAGCTACTTTGTTGGCAACTAGGAGAAAGAAAACAGCAAAGATTCTCCTTCCCTAAGTTTATTCTCTGGGCAGCAGGGCTCCTTTTTCTAGTTCCTCTGAATAGAAAAATGAACTGTCCTTGGCCTTTCTGATTCCCATTTGGCCAGAGCAGTCATGGGACTTCCTGATTCATTCTTTGGGCAGGACCAAGAAGAAAAATACAGGAACAAAACAGAGTGGGAATTTGCCCCACACTCTTTGTCCTGAATATATATATATATATATATATATATATATATATATATATATATATATATATATATATATATATATATATTCCCCTCTGCATACTCTGGTCAAAAAAATAGAAAAAGATTGCCAGCCTCTCATATTTCACTTTCACAGTTCTCCTATTCCACCCTGGGGCTACTCCTGGGTTAAATGTGGAGGGGAAGGAAAATGAGGAACACATCCTCTGACATCCATTCTTCATGACTTAATGCTTTTCATGATGTCCCTGCCATGGTTCCGTTCCAGAGTCCTCAGACAGTGCTGTGTGTGCAGGCTTTCCCACTATGCTGTCTGAGAGAATGGCTGTAGCAGCCTTACTCCATGCTGGTCAGCACAGGATGCCCCCACACAACATATTTTTCTTTATTGCAGTGCCTTTGGCTGATATATTTTTGTTTCTTTCTCCTTTCAGCCAGAGATCTAACAAAAACAAACTGATAGACACCATTCACAACCAAATGTTGGCATGTAAAATATTTCCTTTCTTAAAAATGAGCCATTGTGGCAGAGTACCAGTTCCCAAAGGCTGCAAGAAGTGGGTACAGGCTGCCAAGCATACCAGCACCAAAGCAGTTAGCCTCCTCTGTGAATAGCATTCTCTGTGTAATTTTGTTATACTTCTGGCAGTGAATACTTGTTAATTATGTTTCTGGATTTTTTTAATCTCTTTTATGTTAGCAATATGTAAAGATCAAATGTGAAATCCACCCAGGAAAATATCAGTAGATTGACTTTACTTTTAGAACATTGTAAATAACTTGGCTTCTTATAAAGCATACATTTTCAATTTTTTTTTATGTTTATTCTTTGATAAAATGCAATGTCAGCGAAATTTAACTTGGTAATACTCTGATAACATGTAGCTATCACATGGGCCTGTTTGATTAGGTGCCTGGAATGCATCAACTCATCCTTGTCTTTGACCTTAATGTATGCCTAGATTTTGACTACATCGTTTGCAGTGCAAGTTCTTGTCATATTCCTTACATTCTGTGTTACCCAGGGGTGCACATGCATGCAGAAAGCTCATATGGACCATTGTAGTTTCAGAAAATGTCCCTTTAGAAGCAAGCTCTAGTCCCATCTTGTACATTCCCTACTTGTCATCTTATCATCAGCCGCTTCGGTGTCCCCAAAGAATACTAACTACTGATCGATAACCCAGACATGTCTGGCCGTGGCCTACATGTGCCCTGGGTAGTTCATTTATTTGCCTTGGTGGATTTGCTAGAGTGGAATTTAATCAATAGCTAATTCATTAATTCTGGTCCTTGAGACTGTAGAGACAGTACTGGGCAGAGAGAACAGGCTGGCTCCCACTTTGATTGAAATATGACAAATACTTCAGGTAATGGGATGATTGGAAGTTTGCTTATGTTGTCTCCATAAAACAAAAAGCTGGGAAAGAAACATAAGGAAGAGGTTTTAGCCTGTCCTGCCTGCCAGTATTCTGAAGCCCATGGTTTCCAGGCATGGAGCTCCAGGGAAAATCAAGAGAGCCCTGATCTTGTCCTTTTTTGCCTTTAATTGAAACCATATTGGTTTGAGGCTGGATTACTGATGTGACATCTGAGGTATAAAGTCCTTGGAATGCTTACAAAGTAATTGTTTTCAAGTTTGCCTGGAGATACTGAATGGTGCCCATAATATTTTTATAAAGCATCATTTCAGCAATCATTATGATAGAAGCATGGTAGACTGGATTCTTCCAAAGGTCAGTTAAGCCATGAGCATTGTGCATAAATCCCAGTGTATTCAAAGTACTTAACTTGGAGCTGAGTCTGGTGTGAGAGGTCAGAACCTAAAGATAACAAAGTTCTTCTTTTTTTATCTTATGTCTGAGGAGATACTGGGGAGCTCCTAGATTTTAATACCGTGTCATAGGTTGTCAAAGTCTCTCCTCTATCAGAGATTCTCTCTCTCCAATTTTTTTAGAGACTCAGGGCCTGAACTGAAGGTAATAATTTATGATTTCATAAACATATATGTGATATGTATTAGACTCATGTTTTCATTTATTTCAATAAGGAAACTATCAGGCTGTAAGATCCAACTAATTACATTGTGTTTCCATCATGTAGCCTTTGAACCAGTGGTTCTCAACCTTCTTAATGCTGTGACCCCTTAATACAGTTTCTCATGTCATGGTGACCCCCAACCATAATCATTGCTACTTTATAACCAATATTGCTACTGTTATAAATCATAATGTAAATATTTTTGGAGATAGAGGTTTGCCAAAGAGGTTACAACCCATGGGTTGAGAACCATTGCTCTAAGTTCCCTAGCTTGCTAATATGGACAGTGGGAAATTACTTTTAATTTGGGCTGGAATTTCCGTTGGAATCTTTAAAAAGCATGAGGAAGGCTCTTCAAACAGAAGATCTACTACAAGCTCAATACTGTGGTACAGAACTCAGTGTCTTATGACCACAATGGCTTTCAAAACTTACTTCAGAAGCTCCGTCACCACCACATCTGTGCCCCCTTTTCCTTCCCAAATGCCCACTGACTTCTCTGCCTCTGGTAGTATGCACAGAAGCAGCTCAGTGGCCTGAGGTGGCCTGAGGTGGCCTGAAGTGGCCTGTGTACCTCCAGCCCTTCTTCCTCATTCACCTGGGCCTCTAGATTATCCATATTTCTAGCTCTCTGAAACCCTTTTCTTGGGTTCCTTTGCAAGTACACTCATTAACTCTGGGTGCCATCAACAGAACTCAGAGAATGTAAACTTTCTCAGCAGTCAGTCAATGGCCCCTGACCCAAGCTGAGACCCTGAGCTATGCCCATACATCCAAATGCCTATTGATTTTTTCTTGTCACTCTGTAACCTAGACCCAAAAGTGAATTCTTATCATTCTGGTCAACTTTTCCTGTAAATGCACCACCACCCCACATATAGAAGTTCATATATTTGACCATTTCCATTTATTTATTTTTTTATTGAGTTTCATGCATGCACATAATGTTTTTGGATCCTATCCACCCCACTATTTCCTCTCTTCCAATTACTCCCCTCCACCCCCTATGCCCTCCACTACTACTTTTTCCTCCTGACTTCATGGCTGCTCTCTTTTTAAAAACCTACTAAATCTACATAGTGTTGCCTATTGTTCATGGGCCTCTAATGGAATGTTGGTGGCTTCTCAGGGGCTGCATCCCTGAAGAAAACTTCTTCTACCTCCCCCAGCATCCACCAACTGCCAACAGCTTCTCAGTTAGGGATAGGACTTCACGAGCACCTCCTTGTCAATCCTATTTTGACTTTTGGTAGGATTCATTCTGTACGGGTCTTGTGTATAGTCACAGCCACTGTGAGTTAACATGTACCATGGCCTTGTCATGTCCAATAAACAGTATTTCACTATAGACATTCATTTACTACTTCTGGATTCTATATCTTCTTACCCCCTCTTCTGGGCTGGTCTCTGAGCCTTGAGGGAAAGAGGATATGATTAGATACCTCATTTTGACCTGAGTGTTCCACAGTCACCTTATTCTCTTATGTTGACCACACATGGATCTCTGTATTATCATCTACTGTGAAAAGATTTTCTGATGAAGATTGAGAGATGCACTGATCTATGGGTATGAACATAAGAACTTAGGAGTCAGTTTATTGGTATGTCTATTTAGCAGAATGATAGTATTAGATTCTTCCTAAATCCTCTGACCTAGACTGTCATCAGTTCTAATGCAATTAATACCAGTTCATTATTGTGGAATGGGTTTTAAATCCAATCAGAGAGTGATTGGTTAGTTATTTCTGTAACATGGATGCCACAGTTGTATAAACGGGTATATTTTGCCAGGCCATTCTTTATTATAGCTTGCAGAATTCACAGCTGGGCAAGATTGGTGATGACTTTTTCTCCATGGTAACATTCACAGAATGTTCCATCACTATGAAAGCTGGCCAGGAAGAATGAAACTTTCAGATCAATGCCAGCTTGATTTCTCCATTTCCTGTGACTCAATTATGAGGTGTCTTCAGCAATAAGTTCTTATCACCAGGTTCTAGAGGGTAGCCAAGAGCAATGGCAGTAGCCTATAATTGCAGTGGGGGCATCTATAAGACCCTGGTGGCCAACAATTTGAAAAGAGGTAACCTGTATTTGGCAGTGGATTTTTGTTAGCCTATGTGTCCAGGAGAAGCACCACCCCCATTTGTAGGGTAACTCCACTTAAACTCCATTTTCAATTATGTTTTCACTTTGTCTTGTATGATGGAGACTGAGTGTGTACCTGCCATGGCACACATGTGGGGATCAAAGCACAACTCGCCAGAGTCAGTTCTCTCTTCTAACATATGAGTTCCAGAGATTAAATCCAGGTTGATGGAAGAGACTTCATCTGCTCAGCCACATTGCTGGCCTGATTCAGACATCCCCAGGACCTCCTAGCCACACTTCACTCTAGAAATAGCAGATCAGGCTTGGATACTTCCATCCTTCAGACATAAACCGTGAGAAGCAGTGACTGCCAATTTCTCTGCTTTCATTTTCTCTGCATGATGTATTTGGGGCTCATTTCCAGAACCTAGGGAATGTGTGTGGGAAGGTAAGGAGTAGGAATTCTAGGTAAATAACTTCTCTTTCCTATCTTGGCTCAGAAATGTCTAGTGGTTATCCAACACACTCAAAACCAAATCCAAATTTATTTTCCTAGCCCATGAAATCCCACACAGTTGGCAAGCTCCATCCCAGTCTCCCAGCAGCCACTGTGTCTTATTTTCTAACATTCTGTCTCTTGCTCAGTGCACTCCAGGGCTACTGGATTCTTTGACCTCTTGTTCCACATCAAGCACAGGGATAACTAACAACCTGGATCACTCATTCACTCCCTCACTTTGTTTCATCCTAATTCTATGTTTCTGCACAGAAGAGCCAGGCCTCCTCAAACTATGACTTGAGGTATTAGTTATTCTCATGTTGTTTACTGCTCATCACCCTCCAGCAAAATATAAGTTTAATGATCAAAGGGACATTACCTGTCTCATTTGATGATAAAGACAGATTGATGCCTGCTTTTGCATTAGGTATTTAATAAGTATTCATTAAAGTGTGGACTTTAAAAAACTCCCCAGATTCTGTTTATTTTGGGTTGGTTGGGATGATGGACTGGTGGTGGCCTCAGAACTTTTCAGAACCTTGATGTTGCCTTTGAAGAAACTCTCAAACAGATAAACCCATCACCTGGCAATCACCTCTGGAACAGTAACTGAAATTCCTAAAGGAAGAAATGCGAACTCCACCCAGTGTCACACCGCTGATGCCCATTCATGCTCCTCACCGTCCCTGGTTTCATCTGTTCTCTTCAGCCCAGTTATGGACTGTGAAGGGGCTGCTGTGGGATGTTCTGCATGCTTGGTTCTAGGAGTGGTGACACTGAACGGTTGCCCTGTTTAACTCTCAAGCTGCCAGCGTGGTGTTGGGAGGCTTCCGTCACTCTCTTTTATATTAAAACGTGTGTGGGCCAGGCGGTGCTGGCACACGCCTTTAATCCCAGCACTCAAGAGGCAGAGCCAGGCAGATCCTGTTACTTCAGTGCTGGTCCTTCCCAGAATTTCCTCTGCCATCTTACCTGTCTATTCGTGTTCACACCCATGTCTCCCACAATGCCTTCTTTGAGTGGCCTTGGTTATATGCTTTTAAAAATGAATACACTTGTTGGGCTGTGGTACCACAGGCCTTTAATCCCAGCACTCAGGAAGCAGAGGCAGGAGGATTTCTGTGAGTTCAAGGCCAGCCTGGTCTACAGAGTGAGTTCCAGGACAGCCAGGAAACCCTGTCTTGAAAAAGAAAAACATGAAAATACTTGACTCTGTTATTACACAATTCACCTAGGGTGTGTGTGTGTGTGTGATATTTTTGTCTTTTTCCTTCACTTGATGCAGTTTTTAATAAACATCCAAATAGGGTAGTTAAATATTTAATATTATTGAATATTTAAAAACAATCTGAATACTCAAAAAATTTTCAAAAATCAAAAGTTAACATTTCATCAAAGCACATGTATTTAGTTTTGCATTTAAAGTATTCCCACCATTTTTGATAACATAGTCTAGAATATTATTGAGGAGTGTGAATACTACATGAATGAGTAATAAAACAATATCCACATTTTTAAAGACCTCTCTTAGAAGAATCACAAATCCAAAGCTGTTTAATCTGTAACAGTCTAGTCTGAGGTCTTGGAAGCATAAAAATTTTCCCCTTGTGGTTCAAATAAGATATTTTGACAAATGGTGATTAAAATATTAGGATATAGCAGTAATAAAGTGTCACTGTGAAACCCAACTCCTCATACAGAATCCTGTCTTACAGTATTTCAGCATCTACCTGTGTAAAAATAAGAAATTGTATTCCCACCGCTTTCTAGCTTCCATGTTTATCAGAAGCAATGGATTTTATAAGGATAGATGTGTAATTATGCACTATAGTGAAATTGAATAGTAATTATCAAATGACAGAATTAAAATGAAATGTCCAACTGGAATGTCTGACCCGCTCTGATTTGTGTTCTCGCATGGGTGTGCCCATGGTGGTTTTTATCAGAGACTATCAAAGATACTGTGAACTTCATTTCCTGACCTGTCACACCCTTGACTGTCACTTAAAGTAGTGTTCTAGGACTAGGAGAAAGCTCAGCTGGTCAGTGCTTACTGCATCAGCATGAGGACATGAGTTGGATTATTGGCACCCACATAAGGAGCCAGTCATGGTAACCATGGGGCTTACTGGCCAGCCAGCCTAGCCTGGTCAGTGAGCTTCAGGTCTAATGACATACCATGTCTTGAAATGAAGGCAAGCAGCTCCTGAGCAAATGACACCTGACATTGACCTCTGGTCTCTACATATGCATGCACACATGTGCATGTATATCCCCCACTCACATACAGAGGGCATAGTGATCGCTATAATTTATTTCTGCAGTGAATATAGATGCAGTATCTGCAGACTATAGAGCTGATTTGAAAGTTGGATCTCTGGAAAAATAGCAATGGCTGTATTGGCCCATGAATCTCTTGAATGGTGATGTTACCTTCCTCTCTGTGCTGTATGTATACTTTCTAGAAAATGAAATGATAATTTCATCAGTCTATTAAAATGTCAGGGTTTATCTTGACTGCTGCCTTTTCAGATAAGTGTTTGTGCTTAATTGGATTTCTGAAAGTGATGTCACTGAGAATACTGATCAGATCCAAAATGAAAAATAATTTAAAATATTAGTACACAGTGACAGAAAAATAATGCTCCAATGTAAGTTATTGTGAAACTTTGATGATTAAGACTTAACATTGGGCCAGTGAAGTGATTAGTGGGTAAAAGTACTTGCTGCCAAGCCTCATGACCTAAGTTTGGTGCCCAGGACCCTGGGAGAAAGAAAATAGTTGTCCTCTGACCTCCACACATATGCCATGGTACACATGCTCCCAACACAAATACAATCAAATTAGAAACAATGACTTGAGACATAGGCCCAGGTTCATGCCTTTCTTTGATTCATGTACTGCTAGAACATTTTCTGTGTGGAAAATCACCCCACAGTTGTTTGTGACTGGCTAAACATCCCGCCAGAGACTCTAGAATAACAAAATGGGAATTAGTGTTCATGTCAGAATTACACTCAGTTTTCAAAACCAGTGGTCACAAATCGACTAGTCATTTTCATGTTTCATAGAGGAGGAGGCATAGCACGCCATGCTATGCTTCAAAAATATGTGAACCCTCTAGTGCCTTGTTTCAGACTTTTAACTACTGCTTATTGAGAATCTGCAAAGACATTGTGTGCATAGAATGCAGACAGATTCTACAGTATTAACCTGATCGTGGATCTTTTTCTGCTGTTCTGTTTTGAGACAACCTAGACTGGCCTTAAACTCATGGCTGTCCTCCTACCTCGACTTCCTCAGTGCTGGGATTACAGATGTGAGCCACTGGGCATTCTGATTACATCTCTTTTCTGTTGGACAGCTTTGCTTTTCTGATATCAATCACCACAAATTTAATATTAACCTGTTACTGAGAAGGCAGGAAATTTTGATCAGCTGTTACACACTCCCTATATACCAGCTTCCAAAAGCATATTTGTGTCTAAAATGAAGTGGTTCCTCAAATTTTTAAAAATCAAATGCTCTCCAATTCCTAGACTTCTGACCACAAACCATGTATGAGCTAAGGAGTTACCAAAGGAACAAATCTACTTAGCAGTGATTTAAATGCGAAGAAATGTCAGAGCCTAAATAGAAGAAGTTAGTGATATTGAAGATTTTCTCAGTTTGGGAGTAGATTTTGACTGCAGGTTTAAGAACCAATCATAGAGATTTATACAGTCAGATCCAGACATACAGGGGGTGACATTGTCTCAGAGATCCCAGATTCTGTGCTGCTCTTTGTGATTTTTCACAGGCTTTCTCAGACCAGCACAGGCATCACTGAAGGCATCCTAGAGCAAAGAGGGGAGAAGCTGACAGCCATGTCCAGGAAGCAAACATTGCCCATAGGTTTCACAGTGATCTTGCAGACACATCTTTGGCCAGCCGGATGATGTGTCATCTGCCTCTGGTTTTGTAAAGGAGAAGGTGTACAGAAAAGAGGTTACATCTGCCATACTTGAGCTTTTGCTGTTCACCAAGGCTTCATTTTTGTGCTTTTCTTCAGCAATGCTGATGACCTGTGGGTTCTCTTGACTCCTCACAGGGATGTTTGCTTTTTCCCTCTGAAACTTCAAGTGGGAAACCACTGGGCACCTGCTATGTATTCTTCTCCCCAAACTAAAACAGTTTAGATTGAGTCTTAAAACATGCTGAATGACAGTCATGGCTATGAGCATACAAGTATATTAACATACATATGCATCAGCATATATTCAGAGCGTTAGTACACACTCATGAGCAGAGAATTGCTCATAAAATAAGACTGTCTGACCAGTCTGGAAGACTGAGTGAGTAAGGTCGACAGCAGCTGTGCTGATTGTTGTATTTTCAGTGGTGTTGATTCTAGCCTGCAGTGGTGCTGCATACATGTAGTTATGAAACAGATCTCTCTCACACACACAAACACAAATATACACACATGCATGTCTGTATAGACATCTATGTGTATTTACATGTATATGTATATTTTTATCTGTTGCAGATCCCTTCAAATAGATTGGATGACACCAGAAAATCCAAATGGTATCATTCTCGGATATGACCTTTTACGGAAAACATGGCATCCATGCCATGAAACCCAGAAGTTAACAGAGGGACACAGTGATGAGCAATGCAAGGCGGTCAAGTGTCAACACCCTGAAAATATCTGTGGGCAGACTTGCTATTCTCCAGAAACTAAGGTAGATCTTTTCACATGTACCAATGTAAACCCAGACTCCCTACACTCTGCTCTATTATGATAAATGTTTTTCATATTATGCTATGAAGATCACATAGAGAAGGAAGTATTGCTATCAAAATTCTACTGACCTTATAATCATTTTAGCCTTCACACTTTTCATCATCTTTTCAGAAAATATGGGTTTATTAGGATGATAAGGATCCCCTAAATTAGTATCAGCTTGAGGGACTCAAAGTTTTCATTATACAAATTCATTCAGCTACAGATGGCTGTTTTTTCCCACAACTCTGATACAGTGCCATGAACAGGCCTGCTCCTGGTATGTCAGAAATATTTTAGAATTATGGTCATTTGTAGATTAATGTTCATATTAGTTGCTGTTTAGGAATCAGATCAATAATACAGCCAGACAGAGGGTTTTGTAAATGGCTTTTATTGACAAACAACACAGAAAACTACTTGATTTGAAGGTAAGATTTCATCTAATGAAATAATGTCCTATTTATCAGCAGCATTGCACATTTGATGACTGAGGCTACTCCTAAATCCATAAGATTCACTAGAAAGGAACTCCAGAATTAATAAAGTGAGTTTCTGAGGCAATATGGATCGAAATACAAATTATTATGGCTGCCACATGCTTAGTGGTAGTTACTATGTAAGAGACACATAAAGACACTTGTCAACCTTAAAATTTTCATATCTCTAAAATTATTATGCTTTAATTTAATTGTGTGTATGTATGTGTGTGGTATATACATGAGTGTGTGTATATACATGGAAAGGTCATGATGGGAACTTGTTTTTTAATATAAAATATCTGCTACTTAAAATGCAGAACTGTTAGAAATACAAATGTATCTTGTCTAGTAGGTTTTTTGTACATGGAGTTGCTATTGAGTGCTTTTGATGAAAATTTTAGAAATTGTTTAAAAAACAAAAGTGTGCCAGGCGGTGGTGGTGCACACCTTTAATCTCAGTACTCAGGAAGCAGAGGCAGGTGGATCTTTGTGAGTTCCAGGCCAGGCTGGTCTATGGAGCGAGTTCCAGGAAAGGCACAAAGCTACACAGAGAAACCTTGTCTCGAAAAAAAAGCAAAAGAAAAAACAAAAACAAAAACCCAAAGCGTTCTCTCAGAACTGTTAAGCATAGTACATAACTTTGCATACTTTTTATGCAGACTATGGCATTGAAAGGAACAGTCATCCCGTTGATGCTTACAGTGAGACCACTCTTAAACACGCTAACAACTAAATCCAACAAAACAAACGTGTTGCTGTTTGTTTAGGAAAGCTGCCCTGGTGGCTGGATTGGAACGCACTTCTGTGCTCTTGCTAACTTTGTAAATGAGCAACCGAGTGAGTGGGACTCTGGAAGACGTAGGCCATGTTTTAGTCTCTGCTCTCGCCCACTCCCAACATGGAGGATCTCAGGGGGAAATGGGAAGTTCCTGGGAAACTGCTGATTTGGTCTGCCACAGGAAGAGTCTGTCTAACTGAAGGGACTCCTCCCAAGTCCAAGTTCTGAGCCACTTCCCAGCCTCCACTCAGGGTTTGATTTGTCTTATATAGAGCATAAAGATACAAATCCGTACTTGATTGTTCAAGCATATAATTTTTTTCTGCAGCTAGCTCCAGGCAAAAACACAGTGAAAAGGACTTTTCAAAATTAGTTTCCATACAAATTCTTTCTGTGTTGTAGTACTCTGTGGTATACGTTTGCTGTGATGTATGTTTGCATAGGTGTATATTTATGTGTTTATATACATAGGTGTGTACATATGCAGAGAGGGAGAAAAGACAAGAGAGAGAGGAGATTGCCTTATTGGAAAAATGGGATCCATAAATAAATAATCATATGCATTATAAGGAAAATTCAACTTATTTAACAAAAAGGATGAGTAAGGAGTGGTTTGCATTGGTGTGATGCTTTCAAGTTAAGCAATCGTGAGAATAAATATATATATATATACATATATATATGTATATATATATATATATGTTTATATGCGTGTGTGTGTGTGTGTGTGTGTGTGTGTGTGTGTGTGTGTGTGTATGTGTGTAGGAAATGGTTTCTTTACAATTTTAAGTAACTTTATATTGTAAGCATTGACGGTCTAAAGGTAATTTACATTTTCAGTTACATAATGTTATAACACAAAGCAAAGCTTAGCTGAAGAGGGGAAGGTGTTGCATGAATTTTAATGGTTTTTTAATAAAAGAAAAACCCAAACCAAAAGCCCTGGAGCCAGATATTGGGGTAAATGCTGAAAGATCAGAGAGACAAAGGAATAAGCCACTGCCACATCTCACCTTACCAACCCCGTGACTCCTCTGTTTGAATGCTGCCTGTGAATCCTCAGCTGAAAGAGGCTTCAGTCAAAAGCCTTAGTTCCTATCTTCTCACACCTTATACATACACCTTTGCCCGCCCAGCCATATTACTTCCTTCCCAGTGATGAGACTAAAATCATGTGATCCCCAAGTATTGGAACTAAAGGAGTGTAACTCCCAAGTATTAGGATTAAAAGTGTGTGCCACCACTGCCTGGCTCTGTTTCTCTCCTAGACTGAGTCAATCTCATGTAGTCTAGGGTGACTTTGAACTCACAGAGATCCAGACAGATCTCTGCCTCCTGAGTGCTCGGGTTAAAGGTGTGTGCCACCACTGCCTGGCTTCTATGTTTAATCTAGTGGCTTGCTCTGTCCTCTGATCTTCAGGCAAATTTTATTAGGGTACACAGTCTATCAGCACAGGAAGGTAAGCTGCGCTGTATCAGCTGACATTATGGAATTTGTATAATGCTGGAGAATACATTTTCACAGCTGTAGGTGGTATGGCCACCTTCCGAGGCCTTTTGAGAAGATAATTATGCTCTGTGAGAGGCAGCATTTTTAATTAAGTGGATATATTTAATTTTAAATGTAGAATGGCTTATTTTTTTTTTTAAATATTTCTTTAAAACCAATTTCAAATTTTTAGGTTTGCTGCGACAGACTTCTCTATGACCCTCAGCCTGGATACAGCTGCTGTGAAGAGAAATACATTGCATTTCTTCCAAATTCCACTGGCATTTGTTGTGGGGGCCGGATCCATGAGGCACAGCCAGATCACCAGTGCTGCTCTGGGTATTACGCTAGAGTTCTTCCAGGTGAGCATCCTGTCCCGCAGTCTTCAGCAGCTTAGGGAAGCTGAAAATGCAAGCCTGTGGCCCAAGTCAGCAAACTATCTCCAGGACCCTCCCATCAAAACCGGCACCACAAGGGCACAGCCTGTGGCGCGCTTTAAATGTTATTTCTCTGGCTTTGTTGAAAGGCAGCCAGAAGTGAAAGATGTATCAGAGACTTCTAACATCCACCGTAGACAGAAATGTCTATCAATAACTCCTGATCAACAACTTATCTCTTGTGGCTTTGTTTCATTCACACACTTCAAGGTTTCCTCATCAAATCTATGAGTCATGATGGTTCATCTTCCATATCAGCACTTAGGAGACACGCCTTTGGCAGCAGCTGTTAGGGTGTTTCCAGGGAGCTTTAATGAGAAGAGAAAACCCCAGGGTTAATGTGGACAGCAGCATCCGGTGTGCTGGAGTCCTAGACTGAAGAAAAGAGAAAACAGAAGAAAGCCAACTGAGTGTTAAACACTTCCTCCTCTGCCCGGCAAGTACAGATGCAGTGTGACATCACTCCTGTACCGGCCTTCTGTGAGCCACCATCACCCTTCCTAACTCAGATTGTTTCATCATGTACTTTGAGCAGTGAGGGAAGCAACCAGCAGCTAGTGCACTTCCCAGGCCATGACACTTCTCTCCACTCCCTCCATTTCTCTCTGGCGAACCGCATGCCCCATTCCTAAGTGGATGACAACTGGTTCCATTTATGTGAGCATTCCAAACTCCAGTAGTTAATCCTGTTAGCTAAAGTAAACTAGACATTGTTTTCCAAATTTAAATGACATGAAACAGTGCCCAGTAAATGTCATAGGGAATGAGGACAGTGGCACCCACAGTTTATAAAGCAGAAGATCTCAGATAAGTCTTGTATTTAAAGGTTTGCATGAAGTCTCCATTATTGCCTAACTTCACTGCTGTTTACAAGTAAGAAATGGGTTTAGAAGCGACCACTAGCAGTCTACAGAGGATGCATCACTGTGGACCTCAGGGGACCTCTCCAGCACTCTGCCCACTCCTGTTCTCATGTGGTCCTCATCCATCATGGTCTACCATTCCTTGTTCTCCCTTTCTGTTCCTGATCCAGCTGGGATCTCCTGCTCCCCCAAGCCTCCCTTCACTCAAACCTTGCCCTTCATTTCTCCCACTCTTGCCCAGGTTGTTCATGTAGATCTCATCCATTTCTCTGTCATTGGGTGATCCCTGTGTCTTTCCTAAGTGGATGCAGAGATCCTCAGCCAGGCCCCAGGTGGAGCTCTGTGTGTTCAGTTGTCGAGAAGGACGAGGGACTGTAGGAGCGTGAATTGTTGAGCCCAGGATTGGAAAAAGCACGGGGACAAAAGGCCAGACAAATGGAAGCACATGAATTGTGAACCAAAGGCTGTGGAGCCCCCAGCTGGATCAGGCCCTCTGGATAAGTGAAACAATTGAATAGCTTGAACTGTTTGGGAAGGCACCCAGGCTGTGGGACCGGGACCTGTCCTTAGTGCATGAGCTGGCTGTTTGGAACCTTGGGCTTACACATGGACCCTTTGCTCAGTCTGGAAGGAGGGGATTGGACCTGCCTGTACTGAATCCACCAGGTTGAGCTGAATCCCCAGAGGAGTCTAGGCCCTGGAGGAGATGGGAATGGAGGGGAGGGGATGGGGGAAGGTGGGAGTGGGGGCGGGAGGGGGGAGGACAGGGGAACCCATGGCTGATGTGTAAAATTAAAACACAAATATAATTTTTTAAAAAGGGGGGAGGGGGAAAGAAGCAACCACTAACACTCCAAGATTGGTGTATAGCTTGAAGACTCAAAATGGAATGCCTGTTTTGTTTTCTCAAACTCCACACTCCTTTTTGAGGACTTGATTACTCTTTCATCAGTGCATGCTTATGATGCTAGTCGGAGGGAGCTTCCACCTCGGTGATAATAGAAATAAGACAGGAGGCAGAGGGGGGACGTCACAGGTAAAAGCTTCCTTTGAAAAAAGAAGGACGTTGCAGAGACATGAACAGTGCTGATGAAAAGATCCATGCTGCCTTTCAACAAATCATAAAACAAGCCTTTGGGCTGGTTGCTAGAGTGGCCTGGGCTTGGGTAACTTTTCATTTATTTATTTGCACGTGTGTGTGTGTGTGTGTGTGTGTGTGTGTGTGTGTGCGCGTGCACGCGCGCATGCGTGTGCATGCGCGCACATGCATGTGTGTATGTATGCACTTATGCATGCGTGCTTGCATGTATATGCATGCAGACATGTGCAGCGTCTAGAAGAGGTTGCCCAGCATCCTGCCTGGCCTATCACTCTCTCCCTTGGCCTTATTCTGTTGAGAAAGGGTCCAGCTGATGGATACAAGGCTACAGGGTTCCAGACTGGCACAACCACACCCCAATTTTGAAGTTCTTCTTTTTTGCATGGCAAGCGTTCTTACCCACTGAGCCTTCCTACCCCAGGATGGCATTCTTCCTCCTGCCTTTTCCCTGTCTCGTGTGAGTCAGCAACCAGCTTGTTTGGGTGACATCATGGCATTGTCATTTTGTACCCAGCATGGCTTATCCCAGATATAAATGATAGGGGAAGCAAAAGAGTATATTCTGTGTATGGCTGACAGGGAAGGAAGGGGCTTGACTTGAGCGGCTACCTGGTTGTAGACTAGGGCACCCAAATCTGTCTGCCTCTTTTTCCCATTGTTCGTGTCTACTCCATTAACATATGTTGACATTTTTAAGAATTATTTTCAGCCAATAAACTTCACTGTCGCTGGAGAAACCACTCTAAATATATAATATATAACCACTTGTTTCCTGTCACCTAAGTTTACCACTGATATTGTCCTCTTTTTAAAGATTTGTTTGTTTATGTATTTGTGCTAGGTTAGTTTATGTTGTCATGTGTCCCATCACTGAGAACCGGAGTTACAGGTGGTTGTGGGGCAGCTGAGATGGGTGCTGGGAGCCAAATCCAGGTCCCCTGGAAAAGCAACAAGCATTCTTAACCACTGAGCCATCCCTCCAGCCCCAGGACACCAATGTCTTTCTTAAAGACAGGAAAATGAATTTAAAAGAGAGAAGAAAGTGATTTTTGGATGCCTTAAGAGAACTGAGTGCTCTGAGAGACACAGTTGAACATGAAGTGCTAAATGTATGGTTAATTGAAAGCATTAATGTTCAAGTGTTCACTGTATTCTGTATAAATATGACCATCCAAGCATATGATGTGAGGGATTCTCTGACCCAGTTTCCTTTGCAGAACACAGGGTCAAACATGTAAGGTATCATGATTAAATACTTCGAGTTTATTCATGATGGTGGACCTTCATTCCGACCATCTTCATCTTCCCCCACAACTCACAAAGGAAAAAAAATCTATCTTTATAGCAATGTTATTGTCTCTGATTCTCCAAAAAGAATATGTTCATAATTGAATAAATCATAACAATGTTTCCTAGAAGGAAATATGTTGACAGAAGTGTAAGGATTTTGTAAAAGAGTGTTGATTTGTTTATTAAATTCTGATTCACAGTTGTTAGTTAAAACACTGTCAAATGCTCTTTTCTCTCCAAATGTCCACAGTTGGGGGTTCTCATCTATGATTCTTCTCTTTTCTTCCTGCAAATAACTTCTTTAAAACTTAGAGAAATGAGATGGGCATTTCCTAGTGTCTGCTCTTAGCTCCTTCAATGTCAGTAGACCCTGGGAGGATCTTCTGAGCCCCACACACCACTAAATAGAATAAAAATAGCTTATATGGATATATAAAAGAATTTTACTTCAAAGTCACTTTGAAATTTTTGATATTACTATTTTAAACAAACCAAGCCCATAAAATAGTTCTTCCCCTCAAAATCAATGACAAATGGGTACTCTCCCATTTAGTAATTTAATACAAAAGATCTGCCGTCATGTGCCTCTTCAAGCCCAACAGTATGGGACTTAGAACTAAGGACACAATACACTTTTATTTAATGGGCTTTCCAACAAACTAAAGAAATGGAAACTTATGGGGCTTTTATTGATTTTTTTTTTTTTTTTTAGTTTAGCATGCATTTGCATCCATGTGTGTAAGCGGCCAGGTGGATAGAGAGATGACATATAAATGCCTCAAAAACGTGTACATGTGGAGACCAGAGGACAACATTTGAGTGTCAGTTCTTGCTTCTCACCATGTTGAGGCAGGTTCTCTCTCTTTTCTGCCACTACCCAGCATGCTCCTGGCTAGGTGGCCTATAAGCTTCTGGCCACCTCTTCTCCTCTTCCCACCTGTCCTTGGGAATGCTGGGACAGAGATGTGGACAAGCACATTCTGCTTTTTATGTGGGTTTGGGGAGGTTAAACTCAGGTAGTCAAGCTTGAGTGGCAAATGCTTTTACTCACTGAGCCAACTCCCCCACCCTCCGCCTTCTTTGAGATAGTATCACTCACGGAACCTGAAGCTAACTAGGCTGGTTGGCCACCAAGTCCCAGTGATCCTGCTGTCTCTGCCTTTCAGTGCTATGATGACAGGCACAGAACACAGGTTGGTTGGTTGATTTTTATGTGGATGCTGGGGATCCAATCTCAGATTCTCATGTAGATATGTGTGTATGTATAACCTGTCAAAATTATATGTATTTATGCATATATATCACATACATGCATATATATGATGTATAACCAGCACATGTACTGAGGCACAGAAAGCATTTCAGTATCTGCCCAGCTGTTGAGCCCATAGGACACTAAGATGCTTTGAAGCAGTTGTTTTCCACAGTGTCACATTGTCCTATCTTGTCAGATAAGAAAAAATGAAGAAGCCCTCTGCAGGGAGAATCAGGGCCCTGCTTCAACTGCTAGTCTGTATACATCTCAATGAAGGAATGCTTTTCTGAGCTGGGTCCTCAGCCCATGGTCTTTATTAACCATTTAAGGGCTTTTACATCAGGAAGGAAATATAGTGACCCCAAACTGTCTTGTATTTTGTTGTAATTAAAATCCAATCAGTTGCCCCCATGCTTATAGCTGGGATGCATACAGGCACTTTGATATTTATAGAGGAGTTGAAATATTGGTTAATAATATTCCTTCTTTTTTTCTTCTCAAGACTGTGCTCTATAGCTGCACATCATAAGAGCAGCAGAGAGGGGTACTTGGTTGCCCCACCTTTTTATAAATATGCTAATGACCCCAGAGAAGTGTCAATGTGGGTCACTCTTTGAGAAGAATAACAATGAACTCTTGGGCTGTGTGGCACCATTTAGAGAGAAAACATCTTCAAACCTGGCCTGAAAGACTCATTTTAGAGGTTAACGAGGGGGTGACTGGTCCTTGTATCTTGTATCTCAGAGTCCTTTTATGAGGGGAAAAATAGTTTTATTTCTCATTGATATATTTCTCTCTCTCTTTTTCTTTTTCTTAAAACTTTTCTACAATCAGTAAATGAATTCAGGAAACTATGACTAAAATAATTAACACAAATACTGATACCAGTCCAGGAAAGGCTTCATACAGAAGTTTGTCTTTCCTCAACATGGATATAAACAACATTTTTTCTTTAAGCCTGTAACTATGCTAGGTAATGCCTAATTGATCAGGCCTTGGAATCATGTGACACTAAGGGACATTGTGTTCTCTGGCTGAAAAGATTTAAGAAAGATGGTAGTTACATTTCAGGCCAGAGAGAAGATTCTTCTATCCTGAGGAAGTAAGGGTGGATATATAGGTGATAGATAGATAGATAGATAGATAGATAGATAGATAGGCAGGCAGACAGATGGTAGATAAGAGATGGATTAATGGATAAATAGACTAGAAAAATGATAGATGATAGGTATAAAGATGTATAATATTCTAGTATAACACTGTTTACAAGCCCATTCCACCTGTATTAGCTGCTGGTAACATCATAGCAAAGACCCCGGCATTCTTTGCCTTTGATTTCACCTGCTCTACGATGCTCATATAATTGGAGAACAACGTATTTGTCTTTCTGTTGTTAGCTTATTTCACTTAGCATGTTTGCAGGATTAACGCATGTTGTACCTTGTGTCAGAATTTCACTCTTTTTTTAAGTCTGAATTCCACTGTATGCAAACATCACATTTTGTTATATATTTAGTCACCAAAGGACATTTGAATTCTTTCCACTTTTGAGATATGGTAAATAAACCACAGTGAATCAGCACCCTTGCTAAGATTTATTTTCTGATTTTATATGTGTCTCTGTATATCTGTCCCTTCAGTAATAACTATTACAGTTAACTGCGAAGTGGTTTTGATTTGCATTTCCCTAACTATTCATAATATTGTGTGTCTTTCCGTGTGATTCACAAGCTATCTGTATCTTTTCTTTGGGAAAATGTCTATTTATGTTTTTATGTTGCTGAGGTGTATGTGTTCTTCATATATCATTCAGACTCGCCCTTGCTGTGTTATTGTCTCCAAATGCTCACATTGGAAGCTTGGTCCTCAGTGTTTGAACCCTGTAGAGGCAGGACTTACTGGAAAGGGATGGGTTATCAGGGTACTACACTAAAGGCAATAACGCAGTTCTTACGGGACTTTATTTTGTTCCTGAGAGCTGGAGCTGGCAAGTGTCATTTAAAGTACACACAGAGCCCTGTGGTTCTCCAGCCGGTCTGGCCAGGAGCCTGCCATTCCCTTCACTCATACACTCTTGCCATGAAGTTGTTTGTGGAACAAGTTTGTGCCATGTTCTCGAACTCCAGAAATATGAACGAAATAGACCTTTAAAAACTGTATGACATGGTCTCTGGCATTTTGTTACATAGCAAAATTAAGTAGCTAATATAATCCTTCATTATTTCATAATTTCCAAATACTTTCTCCATCCAATGCCTTCCTTGTGACTCCGTTGTCTTTTTGATGCCACAAAGTTTGAAATTTTGACAGAAAAATTCATCTATTTTTATGGCTATAAGTTTCCTGTTATAACCAAAAAAAAAAAAAAAAATCATTCAAAAGTCACTACCCAGCCCAATGTCATGAGGCTGCCCATAGAAGTTTTATACTAAGAATTTTTGAATTTTAGTTTTACTCTGTGATCTTCAATACATTTTGAGGCCATTTTTGTGGCATATGATACAGTAAGAATTTGACGTTATTCTTTTTTACATGAGTGTTTCTTTTTCCCAACACTAACTGCACAAACAGGAATGTTTCTTTCCTCCATTGGGTGGTCTTGACACCTTTGTTACAGATTGCTTGAGCACATGGGTGAATTTGTTGCTATACTGTCTATTTCATTTCTGCCGAGCATCATTTTTTGTACCACACTGTTTTGCCAAATCAGCCTTCTGGTAGAGCTTGAAATCAATCAGTGGAAGACTTTTGACTTTGTTTTCAGTGGAGATTATTTTAGCAATTTGTGATTCCTCGGCATTGGTGTGAATTTTAGAACGGCTTTCCCATTTCTGAAAGAAGCGTCAGGATTTTGAGGGATCATTTTGGCTCTGCAGATCACCTGGGCTAGCACAGACATCTTAGCAGTGGTTTCCCATCCGTGACCATGGGATGCTCTTAGGGCTGTTTCTTGTTCCGGTGTCCTTGGTTGAGCTCAGCCTTAAGCATTTTATAGTTTTGATGCTGTGCTAAATGTGACTGTCTTTCAGATTGTTTGTTCTTACAGTGTAGAAGCCTAGTGGATTATTTGTGTACATTTTACATATTGAAACATTGATGACTTCATTGAGTAGTCCTGGTGTTACGTGACTTTAATGAATGGGACTTTATTCCCTTTAAGGTCCTGTTGTCTGAGGACACACATTGTTTTGGATGCCCGTTTTTTCCTGTATCTGTGTAATTGCTCTGGCTACCACCCAACTCTACACTGAGAAGAAGCTGTGGTGGTATTGTGTTCCCCAAAATATTGTGCATCCTAATAAACTTATCTGGGGTCAGAGAACAGAACATCCACTAGATACAGAGGCCTTTAATCCTAGAATTCCAGAGACAGAAATCTGTCTGGATCTCTGTGAGTTCAAGGCCACACTGGAAACAGCCAGGCATGGTGACTCACGTGTTTAATTCCAGGAAATGAGCCTTTAATCCCAGGAAGTGAGGGCAGAAAGCAGAAAGGTATATAAGGTGTGAGGACCAGGAACTAGGCTGGTTAAGCTTCAGGCTTTCAAGTAGCAGTTCAGCTGAGATCCATTTGGATAAGGACTCAGAGGCTTCCAGTCTGAGGAAATAGGATCAGCTGAGGAACTGGCCAGGTGAGGAAGCTGTGGCTTGTTCAGCTTCTCTGATCTTCCAGCATTCACCCCAATACCAGGCCCCAGGTTTGTTCTTATTAATAAGACCCTTTAGAGATTCGTGCTACAGCCGAATCTGATCTCAGAAGGCTTTCCAGTCTTTCGGGTTAGAGTGGGCTCTTAGTCAGAGGCTCTTCATATTCACCCCTGCTAATGCTGAGGCCATTTCTTTATAGTCCTGCTTTGTCAAGTACAAGGACAGAGAGAAAGCTCTCTTTTGTGCCTTTCCTACTTCAGCTGAGAGCACGTCTCCCTCCTTCCCCTTATTTGGTTGTTAGGATAGTGTTGTGTTGTATTGTTATATTTTGATTTGCTAGCCTTTTTAAAAATTTTTATTGATGAGTCTGGAGAAATGGCTCAATAGTTAAGAGTGCAGATTACTCTTACAGAAGACCTAAGTTTTGTTCCCAGCAGCTATGTCATGGCCCACAACTCCCTCTAACTCCAGCTTCGGGAGTAGCTAGCATCATCTTCTGGTCTCCACGGGCACCTGTGCTAACATGCAAACATCCCACAAATGCACACATAATTTTAAAATGTTTTTCATCTCTTTGAACTGTGTTTTATTGTGTATGCGTACCATGGTGCTCTGGTGGATGTCAGAGGACAGGTCATAGCAGTAGGCTCTCTCCTTCCACTGTGGGATCAGGGTGTTGAGCTCAGGCTGTCAGACGTGTGCTGCAGCGAACTCTCATCCACTGTGCCATGTTGTCTTATTAACTAATTTTCCATTCTCAGAATAAATCCTACTTTGTCGTGAAGTGTTGTTCTTTTCATGTGAGTTTAAATTTAGTTCTATGATATATTTTCTTTTCTAGATTTTTTCCTTCTTCAGAATCAGTATTCCTAAGGGATTGTCATCTAAAGTTCTTTTTTATTCTAAGTGTCTTTGTCTGGTTTTAGTGTCAGGGTATTGCATAATTCACAGTTAAGTTAGGAGTTATCCCCCATTCTTCAATTTTTTTGGAAGAAGATGCTGGTGTTAATTTTTCTTAAGGATTAGTAGAACTCACTGAGGAAGCCATCTGTCCAGAGTATTTCTTATGGGGAGTTTCTTGGTAAATCAAATAATCTTGCTATGAATTTCTGAGTCTGTTCAGATTTTCTATATTTTATGGTTCAGACTTATTAAATTTGTATTTCTAGAAATTTGTTGTTATCGTCTAGTAGCACAGTCTTTTGAGCAATGGATTGTAACAGGAAAGACCTGTAGGATAGCTGCAATGAATTCTTGTCTTATTTTCCTACTCTTCAGGTTTCTAAACACAGGCAGATACTGTCCCATGGTTTTCCTGTCAGTTCATCTTGCTTCTACACTGTAGGTCTCATGAGAAGATGAACTAATTAACAGAGAACAAGGACATCCAGGACCATTAGCTCCCTCAGTTCTCATTGAATTTTGGGACCTTATTAAAGCTTGGGACTCATTGCTTACATTATATAACCTTGGGACCATGTTTTAAAACCATCCAACTACTTGGCATGACCACTATATCCACACACCTTGGAAATATAGTCAAGGAATAGGGTCCTGGGAAAGAAAAATGCCTAAGAAAGCAGTACAGGAAATGGGAAGAAACTGCTGAAGGGGTGTGATGAAGAGGAGAGATGGGCAAGAGAGAAGGAAGTCAATATTCAGGAAGGAGGGAGGAAATCAACCAGATTTGGGTCATGGGAAGTAAAGAGGAGCTGAAGTGTATGGTCTTGATCTCCCAAAAACTGTCAGCCATTTCTGAGATATCACAAATAACCACTTTTGTAAATTCTCTTTAATGCCCCTCCATACTGAAATAAAGCTATAAAAATAAAATAAAATAAAATAAAATAAAAAACATATAGCCAGCAACAACAAACTAGATATCTGGAATTTTTAAATTTTTTGTCTAGAAACACCAAGCCAAAGACTAAGGTATTCTTTTATTTAAATTTTTTAAATATTAGCTTTAGTCTCAGAATCTTACATGCTGATATTGTGCATGTACAAGCTCTAGGGAAATGTACATCTCTCATAACCCTGCAAATTATGAATGTGCTTAGCTAAATACAATATTTTACCTCCACTCATTTAATTATCTTCCTGTTTTAAGGCAGGAAAACTCCTAACTACAGTTTTTGTTTGGTTAAGTAAATATATCCTTATTAAGAAGTAATTTACTCAGTAGGGGAAACACTTCAAGACATTGGCATCAGGAAGGACTTCTGAACAGTTATCTAGTCACTTAGGAAAATGTGACAATTGACAAATGAGATTTCAAGAATTGAACAAGTTTCTACACAACAAAGGAAACCGTTGAGCAAAAATAGCCAGCAAAATGAGGGATTCCCCAGCTATAGATCTGACAAGGGATTGATAACTACCTCTGCTCAATTGTTCTCAGCCTTCCTAATGCTGCGACCCTTTGACACAGTTCCTCATGTTGTGGTGACCGCCCCCACCTCAACCATAAAATTATTTTGTTGTTACTTCATGATTGTAATTTTGCTACTGTTATGAATCATAATGTAAATATCTGATATACAGGATATCTAATATGTGAACCCCATGGGGGTTGCAACTCAAGTTGAAAACTACTGATCTAGAATAAACAACTCAAAAAGTATGAAATCAAAAAACATAATAAATGAATTAATGAAATGAGTAGATGATTCACCATGAAATACAACCATAAAGTTTTCAATAAATGTGAAAAACAGAAATTTCCATCTCACCAGCCACCAAAGAAATGCAAATTAAAAGGACCTCAAGATTCTCACACTTCTGTCTGCAAACAAATAGCAACAAATGCTGGTGAGGATGTGGACAAAGGGGAAGAAGCATTCTGTACTGGTGGTGAAAATATACACAGAAGAGTCATGATGGGAGTCAAGAAGGAGATGCCTTCAAACACTGAAGCTAGATCTCCCACATGACCCAGCTTTATTGCTTCTGGATGTTTACCCAGAAGACCCCATGAAAGCATACCACAAGCAGCCTTTGCTGCACACTACTCACAGGAGCTGAGTGATGGAACCGGTCTGAGCATCAGTAACAGAGGAATGAGTACACACAACACACGATGGAGTTTTTTTCAGTCATCAAAAAGGTCAAAGTCATGTTTGAAGGACAGTGTGTGAAACTAGAAATCATTTTACAATGATTTACAATCAGGAAAATAACTCCATATATTTTTTCTCCTTTGTGGTTCTTGGATTTTATTTAGATATATAAAATCATATGTATGTAAATATGACAGGACAGTAGATGCCAATCTGTCCTGGCAGGTACATCTAACCTGTGGTTTATGGACTGCAGAGCTAATGATGGCTATGAACATGGCCAAACACAAAGTAACATTGGTCAGACATGCCTGGTAGGGTAAGAAAGGGACTAACAGGAAGAGGACAGCCCTACCTCTTAGCTGGCATACGTGGATGTAAACACGCCTATTACTCCATCTTTAATGCAAAAGTTTGGGGGATGTGTTGCCATTTTGCAACCCCAGTAGAGCAGTGTTCTGCCGAGGCATCCTGTCAGTCATTAGCCTTGCAGAAGGGATTTCACTAAAACTTAGCTGTGACTTATGGCATATTTTAACTCATGCGAGCACCGGGATTGTCCTCATCTGACAGGAGAGATATGCTGTCCAGACGAGCAACACAATCGAGTTTCCGTCGGCTTTGGTGATGCCTGCTGTGGCAGAATGCCATATGCCACCTCCGGGAGCCAGGTGTGCTGTGCTGGGAGGCTCCATGATGGCTTCGGGCAGCAGTGCTGTGGAGGAGAGATGGTGAGCCAGGACTTCACCTGCTGTGGTGGAGGAGAAAGGGGCATGGTGTACAGTTACCTCCCAGGTAAGACCCCTCGTCTGTCCCATAGGATGTGGAGAGCTGAGAGGAAGGGAGGAGGAGTGATTGGCTCTGGAAATGAAACAAATAATTAAAACTCATATTAGTTGCACCTAATGAAACAATTGAGGCTATACTATGTAACAGTTAGAAATCTCCTTTTGTTTTTACGTGTATCTAGTCCACTTCATAAAGACACATCAAATTTCTTTTGAGGGGGCTGGAAAAATGGTTCAGTGGTTAAGAGCACTTGCTGCTCCTACAGAGAACCCAAGTTCAGTTCCTCACACTCATATTGTGGTACTCACAACCACCTATAACTCTAGGACCAGGGGATCAGACGCCCTCTTCTGACCTCCTTGGGCACTGCAGCCACAGGCAAATGTCCACACACAAATACACACAATTTTTTGAAAAATACATCTTAATTTTTTTTTAATGTTACCAAATAAATATACTAAATCTAAATAAACTTCTACATAAATGTCTTGTTTCTGGATGAAAGAATATTTCCTAATAAGTACTAATAGTAGACAAAATAATTACCCTGATATTAAAATGTTAATCTTATTTTTTTGTTCTCATATTCCTAGGCAACTAGTACTAATATTAATAGCAAGCAAGCGTTGCCCTCGGATGAGTCCATATTGCCAAGCAGTAGTGTCTGTGGTTATGCACATGACTGCCAAAGTTAATCTTTACAACTACTCTACAAACAGATGATATTTTTATATTCCTATCATATAGCTTAGGAAAGGTACCAAAGCACTAGTGTCCATGAGGTCCTGAGTTTGATTCTCATCACCTCAAAATAATAACAATAATAAAGTTAATGGGGAAATGGAAATCTGAACATTTGAGGCCTACTGGAGATTATATAGGTGATCAAGTACAGAGTTTGGGCGATCTGAACTGGGAGGGGAGGGCAAGGAAAAAAACAAAATTGATAAACTTTGATATTTAAAATAAATATTTATTTGTAATAAGAAAATTATAAATATAAAAGAAGTCCAGGAAACCCCTCTTGTATAATCTAATGTAGTGTGTGTGTGTGTGTGTGTGTGTGTGTGTGTGTGTGTGTGTGTGTGTGTGTGTGTGTGTGTGATGCACCCGTGTGTACTCATGCAGAGGCCTGATGAGGGCATCCCTGTCCTGCTCTGTTACTCTGCCTTATGACCTTGAGACAGGCTCTGTCAGTGAACTTGGAACTGTGCTGGCAGCCAACCCCAGCAATCCACAGTGCCAGGGTTGCAGGTGTGTGTGCACCCACACCCAAACTTTTACCTGGGTTCCAGGGATTCGAACTCAGGTCCTCATGCTTGTTCAGCAAGTGTTCTTACCCACTTACTCATCTGTAGCTGGAGACCTTCTCTCCATCCCTGGTCAAGCCCTGTTAGTCCAACAACCCACTTACAAAATAAACACACAGACGCTTATATTATTTAAACTGCTTTGTCTAGCTCTTACTCTTATATTTAGCCCATGTCTATTAATCTATACTTTGCTCATGGCTCATGACTTACTGGTACCTTACATCTTCCTTGTCCTGGTGGCCGCTGGCAGTGTCCCCTCCTGCCTTCCTGTTCTGCCAATTCTCCTCTCTCTTAGTCCCGCCTATACTTCCTGCCTGGCTACTGACGAATCAGTGTTTTATTTACCAATGAAACATCCACATCAGTCATCCCTCCAGCCTCTACTATAATGTATTTAAATATGTATATCCCGTCATTCCTGGCATCCTTCTCCTTGATTGGCATACACCCTTGAGTACCCATCCAGCTGACCCTGGCACTTCATTTTTATTGCAGTTCAGTTTTTCCCTCTCACATGGTTGATCATAATTTCCTTTTAAAGTCACTTGAAGTTTAGAAGCATAGTTTTAAGTACTTCAGCTCATTATTATAATGCTACATAGATAGGATGATTGTCAAATGTAAGGAAATCTATACCAAGGATCGGCTTGGGATCACAGTGTATTTCAGATTTTCTTCTCTGAAAGTGCTTTGTGGTGACTCACCTTCCATATGTGTGGAACCAACCACATTAATTCTATTCAGGGGGTCGTGTCTAAACCAGTGTTCTCAACCTTCCTAATGCTGTGACCCTTTAATACAGTTCCTCATGTTGTGGTGACCCCCAACCAGAAAATCATTTCATTGCTACTTCACAACTGTAATTCTGCAACTGTTATAAGTCATGATATGAATATTTAGCATTCAGGATGTCCAATATGTGACCCTCCCTCCAAAGGGGTTGCAACTCACAGGTTGAGAATCACTGGTCTAAACTCTGATTTTTTTCCACTTGGGTCCTGTTATCTTTGATGTCACCAGCCCATGTGCAAACCAGCAAGCCTTGTGTTATCATACTGTAGGCATATGGATTCAAGTCCCAATACAGAGTTCCATTTCAGTATTACTACTTCAGAAATGATCTGAAATCCATTTTAATTCTCTATTTGATATCAGAATAATTTTCATTTAATAGAGATTTTCATGTTTTGCATGTGTGTGCATGTGTGCATATCCTCCCAAGTGACGTGGCTATGCACAAATACATATGTATGGAGGCCAGAAGACAATTGTGGAGGTCATTGTTGAGATGCAGTCCACCTTTTCCCCCTGAAACAGGGCCTGTTACTGGCATGGAACTTTCTGTAAAGGATAGATTGATGGCTAATGATCCCCAGGGACCTGCTTGCCCCTTCTTCTTTGGTGCTGGGACTACAGGCATGTGCTACAATGCTCAACTTTTTTACGTGGCTTCTGGGGATCAAACTCAGGACTTGTACTTACAAGGCAAACACTTTACTAGCTGATAAATCTCTTCTGCCACTGTTTTTTTTAATCTTCCTCATGTTCATTTTATATTTTTCTTTAAATCTTTCCTTCACCACACCTCATTTAGTAGTGTATGAATTTTTTACCCTCTGTCTCTCCCTAAATATTAGCATCTGTGCCTACTCCAGCCTTGGTAGTTTTTTATGGGAGTAACTAAAGCTCTGTAGGTTGTCTGTCAGAGCAAAACTATTTTTATAATAATACTAAATTAATCTATGCATTCAAGTTTTATTACATTTATGTGTTTATTGATCTGTATGTGGAGGGGCATGGGGATGCATGCCATCGCTCACTTGTGGCGATCAGAGGGCAGCTTGTGGAAGTCCATTCTCTTCTTACACCATGTAGGTCCCAGGCATCAAGGCAGCCATTGACTAGGATACAAGCACCATTAGCCACTGAGTCATCTGAGCAGCCCCAGTCCTTTCTGGGTGTCTAGTGGCGTTTTCCAGGCACTATATGGCATGTGCTTTGCAAGAGAGAAAAGTTGGTAGGAGAATTCAGTTGCTGTCAATAACACCAGACTTTAAACTGGCTTTCAAAAATGAAGATATGCCATTCTTTTAGAAAAGATATTTATGCCTCAGAAATGTATCTTTATGTATTATGAGTTATTGTTTTAAATGGATTTGATTCTAGGGTAGAACACACCCACTGTTTTAAGCCACAAAAGCAAAGGTGGTTTTGTTTGGGTTTTGTTTTTGGTTTGTTTTGTTTTCTGTAACACTGGATCATGTACTGTAGCTTAGGATGACCTTGAACTCCTGATCTTCTGCATCAGCCATCCAAGTGCTGGGATTGCAAGTGTATGGCACTAATCAGCCAGGTAGTTTTTCCTTTTCTTAATTAGTCTACTACCTCGTCCATTCCTTCAGCAAACAAGAATGTATTGAGTCTGTATTCAAGAAATTGCCCTTTGAGTGTAAAATGATTAGGACTTCACTTTCTCCCCCAAATCTGTATTATTTCTGGCTTGTCCAAGAGATTTAAATGTGTCTGTTAGTCTGTGAAATACTCTCCTTCTTGTTCTTCAGCATTTCAGTTTCTGCTAGTGTGTCTTAATTGTGAAAGCTAATGAATTTCATTAAGGCGTTCTCATCCATGCATGCAATGGACCTTGGCCATTCTACTCTCCAAACCCCATATCCACTCTCTCTTCTCCAGTAGTCTAATGCATGCACACTTTTAAAACCAAGTGATCACCTCATTACATGGACAGAGGAAGCTAAAGTGTGGGGTGTACACTTGTTAGAATCCTAAACCACGAGTAAGGTCCTGAGAGAAGCAGCCAGTGGGAGTTGAGGCCCATGGTGCCACTTTGGCCTACATCACCTACACAAAGAAATAGAGGGAGACAGGCTTGAGGCAGCCCAGGATTCAGTTAGTGCTCCAGGGAGGGTGGATGTGATTGTCAGAACTCTGATTTACAAGGACTAATTAAATACGGGTGGCAGAAAAACACAAAGAAGAAGGAAAGATACAGCAGAACACCATTGCCAGAGAGAAGCAGGGGAAAGACCCTCGCCAATGGATTCTTAACCTTCTAGAGAATTCTTTCCAAGTTATAGCTTCTGATTTTCAGTTAAAGTGCACTGAAAACACACACATACATGTGCCTGTAACACACACACACACACACACACATGCAAGCGTGCAAATTGCCTGTCATCTTTGCACCCTTGAAGTCCACCCATAGACCC
Source organism: Onychomys torridus (assembly GCF_903995425.1). Lineage (NCBI taxonomy): Eukaryota > Metazoa > Chordata > Mammalia > Rodentia > Cricetidae > Onychomys > Onychomys torridus. The sequence continues at coordinate 6,785,316 of NC_050453.1, read as the reverse complement.
AAGTTTCAGAATGACGTCTTCTGCGTCACTTATGATGGTGATAGCTAGCCAACGAAATGGTTTTTTCCCAAAAGAAATTATTTTTCTTATTTTAATTATGTGTATGTGTGAGAAAGACATATGCAGATGCTTGCAGGTGCCTGTGGAGACCATTTGAAGGCATCAGATCCCCTAGAGGTGGTTGTGAACCATCTGGTATGACTGCAGAGAACTGAACTTGAGGCCTCTGTGAGAGCAGTACCTTAACTGCTGAGTACTCTTGAGTCCTCTCACCAGTACCCACTAATGTTCCTCAAGTCCCGAGAAGCAAGGCTGACATGGTTCTGCAATGCTGTCTCTGCCTCCATTAACTCCAGTAGCCACAGTGGAGGAGGCAGAGGCTCAGTACCTGTAAAACAAAGGAGAAAATCTCTTTATTACTTTGACCTTGAGACACACTGAAAACCGCCAGGCTCGGAGCCCTCTCTCTTCCTCTGCTGTCTCTCTCGTTCAGTTCTCCCCAGATGATTATGCTCAGACCTGTTCCTCTCCACGCTAGTCACTCTCCAGACCCACTGGACGAGGCAGTTCCAAAACCCCGGCCTCTCTCACCGCCTGGCATCGTGAGCCTGCCGCGACACCGGCCTGGCTCGTAAAACATCTCCTTATGTACTTTATTACTTAAACTCTTTTATTTGCCTGCAGGAGCCCTTTAACAAAATCACATTGAATTGACTTTCTCACACCAAATCAAATCTCTCTGGTCCCAGTTCAGTTGTCTTTGTCAATATGTATTTTATAAATGGAGTGAATTAACAGATGCCGCAGGAACAGAAGTACTAGGGTAGCGTTTATGTTTTTTAGTGCTCTCTCTGGGCAGATGAGTTGTGTGGGAGTGTTATACAGGTGTCTTGGGATGAAAGTCATTCCCGCGGATATGTATTCTTAACCACTTTCTCCAAGTATATTTTAAATCTCTTTATTACACATTTTTCCCCTTAGTGTTTTGCGTATATGGTTTTATCATGTACGCTGTTAATCTTGGCTTGGACTTGATGCATCACTTAATATTCAAAGACAAAATTAAAACCGTCTCTATCATTCAGAGAGGACAGAGATTTTCTGTTAGCCATGACCAAGATCATTCCCTGCCTTTAGAATATGTTTCCATAATATATATATATATATATATATATATTATAAATCAGGTCCACATAGTCTTTGACAGGAAACGCTCCTGAAATTGTTTCATAGCAGAATTCTGGATTTACATGCCCTAGATTATGCTTTGAGAAAAATTAATGAGGACCTTCAGAAAAATGCACATTTTTCCTAAGATGGAATTTTCAAGTTTTGTTTTGTTTTGTTTTTTGGTTTTTTGGGTTTTTTTTGTTGTTGTTGTTGTCTTTTTTTTAAAGGAGGGGCGGGATAGCTATAGGAGTCCATGGTATAAGAGCTGGCTGAAGAGATTGCTCCCAAAATGTCTCCATGCAACTCTGATGGTCTTTTGGAAAATATAGTATATACGTGTTCTAAAATGTATGGCAGTGGTTTGTGCAGCAGTCTTGACTGTCTTCCTGTTTTGTGATGGTGGCCATAGCGCCATCTACTGGTTATCATAAGCAGGGTTTTTTTGTTTTGTTTTGTTTTGTTTTGTTTTTAAGTGCTCTGCCCCTAATTTTCTAAGTTTGTTTGAAGGGCTAATTGTAATCCATTTCTTCTCTCTCTTCTATGCCTGAAATACAGAAACCTTTGTCCCAAAGTATGAAAGTCCCTAGTCAGAGCCAGAGTTCAACATAAGTTTTTTTTTTTACCAAGAACTGATTTTTACTACATTATTGTTTGTATCTCAGAAGTAAGGTGTTTGTTTGTTATTTCTCTGGAAAATGTATAGTACATTTTATAGACTTAAGCTACTTACAAATTATCAGGCAGATGTGTTGATAAATATTTCCTCATTAGTCCCGGACATAAAATAAATGCTGGTGCCATACTTGATATGATTTAAGCTTCTTCTAATTCATTTCTCCACTGTCTACAATAGAAGTCACCCACTGACTGTACACGATGTGAAAGACTGTGTGCACAAGTGGACCTGAAATATAAACCTCTACTCATGTGCACCTTGATATTATCTGTGTCTTGTTCAAAGACACTCTCCACATTCGTATAAATGTAATGAAGAGCCTTTGGAAGAACAGAGCAACCATCAATAATACATGACTTATTTTGTTTTTCTCTGGGCATATTTAAGATTGTGACTTCTGTGTGTCAAAGTTCAAAAGTCAAGTGCTGTGTGTGATAAATTAGGCAGGGGTCAAAGGTTGTTGCCATGCCTTCAAGAAGCTGGGCTGTCTCTGGATTTGCAGCTCATTCATGCTGAAGTGATGCACCATGGGTATTACTACCAAGGCCCGCTTTGCAACATCTGCTCTCCCTAAGTGAGTTAGTGCACGTCAGACATCTTTATGTCAGAATATCACAGTGATGGATGCAGACTTCAGAAAATGCTGCATAAAAATCTGGTGTGCCGTTCTGGCCATTAAGTGAAATTACTATTTAAATTAATGGCACTGTCATGGTTTATCTGTGCAAAGAATGAACGCTGATTAGAGTATTAAGTAATTAGCAATTTATCACACTGGAACAAGGTTGATAATAATTAAAGAAGTAAGGGTTTACCAAGGAAACTAGAGAGGGAGTCACTTCTTGTTATGTGAGTGAAATCTTGCCTGAAAATTTTCAATTCAGAAAAGCCAAGATGAAGCCCTTTGTCAAAGAAAGCATCCTTTTTTTTTTTTTCTCCCCTCATATAGAAACAGTTCATTATCAAAATTTTAGTTGACCTGTCAAAAGTCCCTCAGAGCAATCCTATGACTGATTAGGGTTTCGAATTAGGTCAATGTCTGCATTCTGATTTCATACTTAAAGCCTGGTGAAGCCATGCGGTAATGTAAGGGTGGGGGGAGATTGCACTCCCTCCCTAGAAGGCCAGGTTTCAGATTTTGATTGCTCTTTAAAATGGAAGCACAAATGGTTTTAATAGAATAACAAGAGGAAGAAAGTGGCAGTTGAGAAACAAGGTTGCGTTTAAATATATGATGTGAAGGCAGCAGAAAAATAATGTCCAAACAATCCCAAACTTGAGCCCACAGCATTCACTTTTGTTTTTGTGTGAATGAGAGCACACCTTTATAAATAGGCACTGGCATTTTACATGAATATACCTGTCTTTATCCACATAATTAAGACTTAGTCTACAATGAGAACCCTGCTGTGCATATCTTATTATAGAGAACATGCCTTGGGAATAAAAATAAAAATTATTGATATCATAGTTTACTTTCAATTACTTTGAAGACTTGTCACATTTAGGTTAGCATGATACATCAGAACTCTGCAATGACTAGTATCCATTATTAGTCATATATACAATTTATAAGTATTGAGAAATCTTTTTTAATTATAAACAGTAGTGTGAAGGTTCTTCAGAGCCCTGAGTAGTGTTTTTCTTTAAGAGATCTGCCACACTGAGATCTTCTGAATAATTTTTTTTTTAAGCTTTGAAAATTCTTTGGTCTGTTATTAGGAGTGCTGTTCCTAATATGGATGTTTGTACAGGACCAGATTAAACAATTCAAGACCCTGGAACACTTGAAATGTGAAGTTCTTTGCATTATCAGTCAGGACTAATAATAAACAAACAGAACTCTAATTAAAATGAATCATTCATTGGGTTGTACTGCTTTATGGCCAGATGCAAATTCTAATAAGCCAGCATGGCGACATGCCATCTAAACACCTTGATTTCTAGCATAATCTGACTCCAGAGAATTGTTTATTTAACTAGTGCTTTTATGTCTAAATTTATGCTAGGTTTCTTCTATGGCAATAAATGATAGGCATTTGGTCAGTGGGAAAAAGTCTGTTGACCCTTCAGGTATATCAGTCTCTTCAGATGTGAGAATCGGTGATCCTCCCTTACATCACTGTCCCCAGCCTTACAACCATGTCATCTGATAGATCCAGAGCTGCATGAGGCTCAGAAAATAGTGGCTGGCTGCCATGCTCATTTTTCTGGGTATGCATGTGTGGTTTGTAGTATACTTTACTTTGCTTATTAGAATTGTGTACAGTGGGTTCTAATCATGGTCACCCACCTCCCCGACTTCTTCCAGATCTCCCCTACCCACCCAATTATTTTGTATCCTTTTTTTTAAAACCTTTTTTAAACCCATCAAGGCCAATTTGTTTTTCTTAAATATGTTCTTAAATGTCTAGCCTTCCACTAGAGAATGATCATCTTACCAGGGACCACACTCTTAGAAAAAAGTGACTCTCCCTTCCCTAGCAGCTAACAATTGCCTTTAGCTCCCCTGTAGTGGAGAGACTTCCTGCCAACTCCCCACTCAGTGCTGGCATTTGGGATGACTTTGGCTTGTACCAAGACTGTGTATGATGTCCTAACCAATAACCACTGTGATTGACTGCCCAGCTGTGTTTAGAAGGCAGTGTTTCCTTGGAGTCATCCACAGCCTCATCCAATCTTTCTAACCATCATTCCACAGTGGTCCCTGAACCTTGGGAGGAGGGCATGTGGTACGCATTCCATTTAGGACTGAGCATGCCATAGCCTCTGCATCTCTGCATCTTGGCCAGCTGTGGTCACTGTGTTACTCCTTAGCCCCTCCTTGTGATGTGAATTATTAGAGATGTAGCTGTTGAAGACTCTTGACTAGTTGTTTCTGTTATTGTTATCATCTTAGGCACCTCAGAATCCCAAGATGGCCTTACACTCAACATATCACTGAAAATAACTTGGTTCTTATTTTCTGCCTCCACCTCCCTAATGTTGGCATCACGGGAGTGTGATGCCATCTGGTTTATGCAGAACTGACTAGAGACCAAGCATAGGCAAGCACTCTACAAACTGAGCAGTATCCCCGGCTTAGTTGTACATACCCAATCTAATTCTGGGAGAAAGGATGACTATGGCTGTTTCAGACTTCATGAGACACAAATACCACACCCCAGACAAAGACAGGCAGCGGTTTACACAGCTCTTACCCAGGACTGCTCATCTGGATGTGACTACATTTCCACTCTGCCTGGCTCTCATCCCAGAGTGCCTGGGTGAGGGAGCCTCCCTTGTGAATTTCTAGAGCTTTCTCTCTAGGATCCTTTATTCTAGCTACCCTACTTGTACAACATGATGTTATCATCATGAAAGGGGCAGGCAGTTTTGACAGAAACCCAATCTTTTTTTTTTTTTTTTTTTTTTTTTTTTTTTTAATGGAGTGCAGGCAGTCTGGCCCAGCTGAACGATTTCCGAATGGTTCCTCTTGTGTGTTCTTTTCCTAATGAGTGCCTGGCGCTCCTGGTAAGAAGGACCCTCATCACACATCTAAATCACCTTGGTGGGGAAATGCTACCTTTAACTAGAACTCCTTCACGGGAACTGCCCAAGTCTGACGTTTTTATACCAAGCTTTACGGCTGCCTCAGTTTTCTTCCCTTTTTTTATTTGATATTCATATATAACACTTTATTGTTGCAGGAATGCTGTGTTGTGGGCAGGATTATGTGAATATGTCAGATACCATATGCTGCTCAGCTTCCAGTGGCGAGTCTAAAGCACACGTTAAAAAGAACGACCCAGTGCCAGTAAAATGCTGCGACACTGAACTTATTCCAGAGAGCCAGCGATGCTGTAATGGAGTTGGATATAATCCTTTGAAATATGTTTGTTCTGACGAGATTTCAGCTGGAATGGGGATGAAGGTAATTGATAGAAAGCCTCTTGGAGGTGCTGCTTTGCCGATGGAAAGAGAAATACATTGTTCATAACTATTTTTCTAAAATAGGAATATAAAATCTCATGTGTGCATTATTCATTTTTGCATTCTATCCATATTAATACCGAATGAGTTTGTCATGATTGATGCTAGTGCAATGAATTCTAAAGGAATTCCTAATGATTAGCTGTTCTCAGGGAGGCTTTACCCAGCACTTCAGATGAGTGGATGACAGGAAATGTGTGCTCCCAGACCGAGCACTATCCTCTCTGGCCCCTGCACAGCACAGCCCCGGGTGCTGTAGCTGCTGCCCACTGTGATGACTTGCCTCAGCTGTCAACCTCATGTGATTTAGAATAACCTGGAATCACACCGCTGGGTGTGTCTGTGAGGCTGTTTTCCGAGGGAAGTGACTGAGGTGGAGCACTAATCACAGGCAGTGCTGTGCTATGGGATAGGCAGAGAAAGCGAGCTGAGTGCCAGCATTCACCTGTTTCCTCCCTCAAGATGTGCTCTCTTTATCTTACTTCATGAAAATGAGCCTCTGTGTGGACCTACTATGAGCCACAGTCGTCTGCTTGTCTTGTGGCATTGGAGCGAAGCTCACCACCTTGCATAGGCCAGACAAGCACCCATCAGTGAGCTGCACCCTTAAAATGACGTGTGGGGTGTCATTGTAGCCTGGAGTTCCCCACCTTCCCTTCTGGGGCTGCAGCTTTATTATTCATTTGAGGATACTGCTATTCTTGCCTTGGTTCTCACCTCGTAGTTGGTCCTGATCTTCCTAAATCTATTTTTCATTATTTCCCTTCTACCTATTCCTTGTCCACTGGTTAGTTTGTCATTTTTCACCTCACTGAGACATTGCCATGGATTTATCTTTCAACTTTTCTATTAATTAAAAAAATTAGAACCATTTGTCTTGGGGTTTTTTGGTTTTAGGAGGGGATAGCTATGTTTATAATTCTGAGGGTGTTGGTTTGCTTATTTTTGAATGCTATTATTTGCTTATTTAACTCTTGTTGGTTTATTTTGCTTGTTCTGAACCTGTTAACCTCTCACGGTAAGGGCTTGCTGTGAATGGTCATGGTCTGTCTATCAATGGGAAGCATGGCAGGGTAGTCACCTGTCAGGGAGACTCTTTGCCAAGGAGTCACATGGTGAAGAGTCCTAACAAGTACCCCAGTACTTTACCCCAGGTCAGCAGTAGGGTTTGCCTCGCTTCCGGCTGTGTCAGAACAGAGCCAATTAGAGGGCCTCAGCTAACACACTCGGGCTGGGAGATCAGTGTCTCCAAGGAGAAAGTGGCTCCGACCAGCACAGGTACTGGCGCTGATCCAGGCAGCCGCTCTCCAACTTGGACAAATATTTGAAATACCTGTGTATTACTTCCCTACCAATTTCCTTAAACTTCATATGTTGAGTTCCTATGTGTAATCCATTGGTTTACTTGTATCTGGACAGGTTTTAAGTGGACAGATAAACTTATGTGTTCGCTTTGACTTTTTTTTTTTTTAATGAAATTCCTGCCATGTTTTTCTGAAGAAGTGTTATTTTGATGAACTTGGAGAGAATTTAACTTTTCATGAAAGAGAGAAGAAAATAATCAAATTTTAATATGAAAACTATTTAAAACCTATTTATTACTTATATGCAGGAATGTAATGTGGATCTGTGTCTTATATGACTATTACCTTCTCTATAGTTCCTAAAATTTAAAATGATTGAGCCCTTAATTTCTTCAGATTGGAGCACTCAGCAGTAAATGTAAAGCATCTAGATTCTTCAGAGAAGAGATTTACAGTGTATATAGTTATAATGACACTAGGCAATGCTTAGGTTTTCTAACACCCTGTACTATGGGTCTAATGTGTCTTCTTTCAATTTTTGTTACATTTATTTATTTGTGTCTTGGGGTCATGGACACCTTTGTACCAGGCAGAATGAGGAACAGTGTAGAAGTCAGAGGACATCTCTGTGGAGCTGGTTCTCTCCTTCTCATGTGGGACCCAGGGGTTGGACTCAGGGCTCTAACTTGGCACCAGGGGCCTCTATGCACTTAGCCACCTTGCTGGTCCCAGTGCCAATTTTTCTTACAGCATAGAAGTTTGGATTCTCATCCTATATTTACTCCAAAATACCACATGAAAATGATGAAGTTGACATGCAAAAACTAAGGTTCATATTTGTCACGTATGCTCTGAGCTTGAGGCACTTCGGGTGTGAGGTCATTTAATTCACAGACCAAACCTTCCTGGTGAATTCAGTTTCCATTTCGTGCACTCACACACATGAAGCTTTGAAAGTTCCCAGAGCTAGGAAGACACGAAAGTCAAATGTAATCCAGACTGATTGCCTTCAGATATCTCTGCTCTTTCTGGTGTGCAAACCATTTTCTTCTGTGTGTTTTAGGATGTTTGTTTATCATGAGAGTAAAATATTCCATTCAGGTGATACAGAAATGCATTCCACATGGCTCAAGGAAGTTCACAAACCTACTTGTCCCTTTTCCCTTTTCCAGGAAACCAGAGTATGTGCAACTGTCTGCCCAGCATCCATGGAGGCCACAGCACACTGTGGGCAGTGTGACTTCAATGCCACCACCCATATCTGCACTGTGATGAGAGAACCCCTCAATCCCATGGGCAGGGTGGCAATGGACAGACTGTGTTCTTCAGTGGAGGAGATAGTTTATTCAGGAGATGTAAATGCACAATCCTTCATAGGTAAGGTATACTGAACCCTCTGCCCATGACTGAGTAGGCCTAGTGAGAGGCTGCAGCTAATGCAGACTCCATTTCTCTCTGAAAGTTCCCCTCATGTCAATCAATTCCATCATACTTTTAGGTCAGCTTATTTCATGGTAACCAGTGACATGATCTGGATGCATTCAAAACCAGTTATTTAAAATTTTTAAGCCTGTCCTTCAATAGGGATATATACTGTTTTAAATTAAGTCAAAAGAGAATGAAGAACAAGAAGTAAATAAACTGTGTGTGCCTTTCTGGTATATTCCATTGATTGGCATTTTTTTTTTATTCTTGAAGTTCTAAACTAACTTCCAGTTAGAGAAGTGAGTGGATACTGGATGGTGAAGCCCTAAGAGTGTTGTTTTGAGGAAGGGGACCACTGCAGGATGGGACTGTCCCCAAGATGGCCAGTAGTCCTCAGAACAACCACCTTCACAGCCACCGAGATAGTAACTTCTAAGCACCCATTTGTACTTTTGGATTAGTCTAAAGTAGGGGTTCTTAGCACTGGCTAAGCTAGATAAGGAGCTCTGTTGAGTTGAAGATTATTTCTAAAGAGCTCTGCTCTTTATTACATGTTTTACTATTTGAATGTTTACTAAAGTGCTTACAGAATATCCGTGCTTTTGAACAAAAAGGAGTGTGTGTGTGTGTGTGTGTGTGTGTGTGTGTGTGTGTGTGTGTGTGTGTGGTGTGTGTACTACATGTAGAGCCAGAGAGAGTCCATTTTAGTTACATAATTTATATACACTCCAGTTAAATAAACAAAGCAATGTTATATTCAGCATGAACCATGACTGTGCCTCCCTTAACCACAGGCAGTGAGCATGTCAAATTCCAGGAATGGGAAGTTCCAGGTGAGACAGGAAAGCTCACAGAGGGAAGAGAGGAGGGGAGGAAATAAAGTGTGCTGATCAAAATTTACTCCAGTGCTGTATGAGGTAGCTCAACACTCCTGCTTACTCCCAAGGCAGTCATCTAGTGTGGTCATAGGAGTTTGCTGTGGGAAGGAGACCAACTCACACTGATGCCTTCTGAAGAATGAGATTTAGAAGTTTCCATTGGGGCAAGGAGCTTCCTGCCGGGAACCTGGCACCTCCCTCAAATGCTGGTTCCCCCTTCTGTGGCCCTTCATCATCCTGCTCAAATGCAAAGCCATAATGTTTGATGCAGGCCTCGCAGGTCAGCCATGAGCCTTCTATTCCTGCAGCGTCTGGCTGACAAAATCCAGCCCTCTGCTGCATGGCACTTGCCGTGGACACTCACTCCATCTGTCCCTCTAGGTTGAAATGTTCTTAAAAATTGTATGTTTTTGCCTTTATTGGGATTTACCACACTGCTCATAAAGAAAACCTCCTGAATAAATAGCATTAGGAAAGGCTTCAAGACAGAGCATGGTTGCCCTGCTTTCCAGCCTCCTGCTGTCAGTTAAATATCACATCAGTGGACTTTCCTTCTTAAATGAATGGGTTTTCATCCCGCACAGTCCCCAGCTTTTATCTGCCACCTGCAATCAAGTCAGGATTGTGAAGAGCTCTCAAAACACACTTGCAGGAGCCTTCTTCCAAAATGAATAGATGTGCTACTGTTGTAACATTATAAGGGCTTTTAAAACCTACACTCCCGGTTGCTGTTGCCTGCCAAAATGCTATAAACTGAACATGAGAAACAAACTTCCTTATTTGTGGTGGTACTAGGGTCTACCCAGCAACTTACCCAGTCTTGACAAGCACTCTCCCGCAGAGCTTTGTCCCCAGCCCACTTCTCATTTATTTGTTTTGAAACAGTCTCACTAAATTGCCAAGGCTGGTCTTAAACTTGCTGAACTTGAGCTTATGAACCTTCTTTTTTACCCACAAACTTTACTGGTTCGTGAAAATTGTTAAACACACTGATGAGTCCGTTCGCTGTTCGTTGTATGCACTTAGTGCTCACTTGGGATGAGAGAACCTGTCAGGAGTTCCATCCCTCTCCTTGCAGTCATTGATTGCAGCCTAGACTGATCAGTGTGTGCCAGGCCCGCCCCGTGTGTGTGTGTGTGTGTGTGTGTGTGTGTGTGTGTGTGTGTGTAACTGTGTATCAGTAACAGTTATAATTAGAGAAGAAATCGTGAAGTTGAGAGAGAGCTGTGGGACTTGAGAGGAGTTGGAGGGAGTTGGGAGAAGTGGATATGAGGTAAATAAAATATTTAAGTATAAAATTCTTTAATTTAATTTAATTAATTTAATTCTTTTTAAAATGTGATATATATATATATATATATATATATATATATATATATTAAGAGCCTGGGCATATGTCTCAATGGTAGAGCATTTGTTTATCATGCACAAGGTTCTAGAATTAGTCTCCAACAACATATATTTATATTACGTATGTTTATATAATATATGTAATGAATATATTTATATAATACTTCTAATAGGCAGTCATTATACTATCACCAGCAGCTATAGACAAGCAAGAATTACCATCTAGGACCTGAAGCCTAAATGAAGAACTTGCTTGGGTGTTTGGGGGCCAGGTGGTATGTCAAAGAGCATCTGTGTCAGCACAAAGTGAACTTTGTGACCCCAGATGCTTTTGAAGAATATAGTAAGGACACCCGGTCCAGACCAGAAAGATTGGGAAAGACTTTGTGACTGGGATGAGAAGGAAAGGACAAGTTGGGATCTACGAGTTTGAGGGAAGGATGGTGAGGCTGAGAATATTGCAAAGCTCAGGAGCAAAAGAAAGGGCCTCTTGTTGGAAAACAGTATCTCAGTACAGCTGCTGGTCATCGTGTTTCTCATACAACTGCCAAGATGCCGTGGCCTGGCTTCTTGCAGCATCCTTGTCATGCCCTTCCATGACAGGTAAGAACAGCAAAGGGTGACAGGAGATTGTCTCTCCTAAAAGGGATGCAGGCCAGGTGTGGTGGTAAATGCATGTAATCTCAGCACCCTTGTAGCTGAGGCAGGAGGATTACAAACTTGATATTCCATATCAAGCAAATTCCAGACCAGGCTGGGCAACATAATGAGACTTTGTTCCCATCCTGCAAAAAATAGTTTTCCATTTTTCTTTAATCAGTCAGTGATTTGGGAATGAAGTGAGCACACCAACCAAGCTATGACAAAAAGCAGGAAGCAGGAGGAAGGAAAATCAGGAAGGAAGAAGTGAGAATGTGCCCGTAGCAGCCATAGGCAACAAGGGGCACACGCCCTCTTACCAGGGAAAATGGAGACAGAAGATCTGTGTTTTAGGATTCTTGTTACTACAACAAACACCTGAGAAGAATCAACTCACAGGGAGGGAGAGCCTTGTGCAGGCTCCTAGTTTAGAAGGGCATAGTCCATGGTCAGTGTCACGATTGCCTTGGAGTCTGTGCTAAGACTGTATAGTTTGGCTGGGAGAGTACCATAATGGACTCTGCTACCCTACTGACCACTAGGAAGCAAACGTATAGGAAGCTGCTCAGGTGTGCACACCTCAAGGACACCACAAAGCCAATGATGTCATTTCTTCCACCAAGTCCTTCCCCCTAAAGGTCTCACTACCTCCCAATGGCAGCAAGGCTGGAAGAATGAGCCATCAGCATATGGGCTTTGGGGATATCCAGGTCCAAACTAGCACAAAATATCTGTGGGGAAATTTACACTCTCCAAAGTTCTGCCACATAACTAGTTGCATCTCATTTTCCCATGGATTCAATAAAGTAGTCAGGGTGGAGAGTTTGCTGTTGAAGATGCAGATAAAGAAAATGTGGCTCAAGGGGTGTCGTGGGTGAAGAAAAATGCCCCCTTATCCTCGCCCCTTGCCACCTGTGGCAGAGAGCGAGCTGGCCCAAGGGCCACAAGATTGGGAGAACTGGTCCTACCCCTCACCAGCTGCAGCAGGTGGGAGATGGGGCACAGCACCTCATCTGGGCAGGGCACTAGAGCTGACCTGTTGGCAGGGGAACAGGGGAGCCAGGACTGTGGATGTGAGAGCAAGAGAGCTACTCCTCCCTCCTCCCTCATATGGCATGGGATGGCAAGAGTAAGGGAAATATGCCCTCCTCACTGACTCCTTGCCACATGAAACAGGCAGGAGAGATGACCTCAGGGATGAGAACTGAAGAGCTGGACCTGCCCCTCACCAAGTGCAGGAATCTGGAGAGCGGGCCTTGCCCCTTGTCTGAGCAAAACAGTAGAGCTGGCCCTGGTGGTGTGAATGTAGTACAGGTGAGCTGCCCCGAGGGTGTGAGAACAGAACTGGCCCTGCTCCTTGTGGCCTGCCACATTGGGTAGACTAGCTGGGGCGGTGCTGGTGAGCTCTCCTGGGTGATGCCAATGAGGGAAAGCTGGCAAACTGACCAACCCAGCTACCATCCAGGCCCAGAACCAGGACTATGAGATAGCCCACCCCAACACCCACCTCACCTATGAACTGCTGGGGCATGTGAAGGGGCCATACCTGCAGATCCAAAGCTCCAGGATCTTCATGACACAGGACAACAATAGAATATTCAAGAGGAGTCCCAGTGAGGACACTGTCTGTGGTGCAGCAGGAGCCAGAGACCTCACCAGCAGGTGGTAGCACACACCTTTAATCCCAGCAATGAGATTTGCTGCAATGAGCTATTGGTCTGGTTTCATTTTTTTGTTGTTGTTTTTTGTTTTTTTATTTGTTTTGAGATAGGATTTCTCTGTGTAGTTTTGGTGCCTGTCCTGGATCTCGCTTTGTAGACCAGGCTGGCCTCGAACTCACAGAGATCCACCTGGCTCTGCTTCCTGAGTGCTGGGATTAAAGGTGTGCGCCACCAACGCCATCCTGCTTAGTCTTCTTTTCAATCACTTCTTTTGTATATACCTGTGCGTGCGTATATGAGTACCTGTATGTGTGCATGAGTGCATGTGATGTGTGTGTGTGTGTGTGTGTGTGTGTGTGTGTGTGTGTGTGTCTACATCTGTAAGCCAGAGGACCATGTTGTTTATCTTCGTCTATTATCCATCTTATTTTTGAGATAAGTTCTCTCACTGCCTGAGTGCTCTGGGTATGGAGTCCAGGTCCCTATGCCTACACAGCCAGCACTTTCCCTCTGAGCCGGCACCACAGCCCTCGGTTGTTCCTTTATAAACATTTCTCTCCAGAAATGATAAATTCCTTGCTGTGAGACACCCATCTCCAAACTTCAATTTTTTTCATGATTTCTAAAATGAAGAGATTTGATTTTTATTCACAAAGGGGTAAGAGTTTTAAGCATTTGTTTTAAATGTTGAGAGATCTTGATTTTCAGGAGTTGGAGACATGGCTCATAGGTTAAGAGTCTGTACTGCTCTTATAGAGGATCAGAATGTAGTTCCCAGTACCCATGTGGGAGGGAGGCTCACAACTGCCTAGAACTCCAGATCCAGGGGATCCAATGCCATCATCTGACCTCTTCAGGCAGCAACAAGCACACACACACACACACACACACACACACACACACACACACAGAGAGAGAGAGACAGAGACAGAGAGACAGAGAAATAAAAATTAAATTTAAAAATAATTTTGACTTTAATTTTTAATGTGATGGTTTGAAAAAAAAAAAGTAACCCCCAGAGTCTGTTTTTTTGTCTTTGCAGATGTAGACCTTGAGCCCAGTACCATGTATGAGTACAGGGTTTCTCCATGGAACAGCTTCGGGAGAGGATTCAGCCAATCTGTTAGAGCCAGCACAAAAGAAGATGTGCCTCAAGGAGTCAAGGCCCCCAGATGGGCCAGAACGGGCAACCCTGAAGATACTATTTTCTTAAACTGGAAGAAGCCCAAACAGTCAAATGGTATTAAGCTACTTCAAAAATAAAATTACCTAACTTTGCAAATTCCTAAAATATGTAGAATTACCTGTGAATTCTTCCAATATGGAAATGAGTGTACTGTAAATTGGCATGTTATCTATTTGGTGAGAAATATTTACTGATAAAAGGAAATCCTCTTGTGTCAGTTCATCGCTCATCTTTTTAAGCCAAAATAAATAATAACGCTAATAATAATCATTCAAAATCCCAAAGCCTCACATATACCAGAGCTGCTTTCAAATAAGCAGAATATAGTTGAAGTCAAAATTGTTTCATTGTTAAAAGTAAATCTTTTAAATCATGAACAGATATAAACATATAACTCTGTCCTGAATCCATCTTCCCCTGGTAATAAAATTGAGAACTACTTGGACATAGGAAGGTGTTATATTTTAAAGTGCTCATTTCTTTAAAAACTTTATGTCAAGGCTGGTGCGACAGCTTGGCATACTCCACCATGACTACCTGGGACCTGCATGATAGAAGGAGAAAAATGACTCCATAAAGTTTTCCCCTGACCTTCACACACATACATGTTTGTAAATAAATAAATGTAATTAAAAAGTTCTCTGACATACATGTTTGAAAACAGCTCATGTGTGTGGCATGACACATAGCCTGCATTTTTTGCCTTCCAGGTCCTATAACTCACTACATTCTCCTTCGAGATGGAAGGGAGCGATTTCGGGGAGCATCGCTGAGTTTCACGGACACAGAGGGGATTCAGCCCCTCCAGGAATATTCATACCAGCTGAAAGCTTGCACAGCTTGTGGCTGTGCGGTCAGCAGCAAGGTGAGAGGAAGAAGGGTCCTGGGTGAGAGCTGTGTGAGCATCCTGGGGGTGATTTTTTCCAAGGCCAGAAAACTGTGTCTCCCTCCAAGTGGCACTGAGGGGAGTGTCCCTTTTGTTGGATATTGATGCTGAGATTTAACCATGTATCAGTGTTTTATTAGGAACAACAAGTGCTTGAGCCAATGTCAATGACTCCTTCACAACCCTTTCTCATTACTTATTTCTGGGTATTTGCTGTGGTTTGCTGGGATATTTCCTTGATGTGGGTTGGTATCAACTCAAGAAAACAGTTAGTGCTCCATAGATGTTAATTATCAGGGCTAGGTCTTTAGATTCTAAGCACATGGAGTTCATCTGGCACTGGAGGAAAAAGCCCATTCCAATTTTGAAAGAAACCAAGAGCTAGTGTTGAGTAGTAGTGGCACCTTTGAGAGTCACAAGGGATCCACAATGGCACAGGAACAAATGCCCTTCTTTCTCAGGTGAAGAGTACATTTTCACATTCCCAGGACAAGGCATCACTGTGATGCAGGTTATCCTGAGGCCACCTCCCATGTCCTGTTGCTCTGCCACAAGCCCGGGTACCTTTCTGCTTTCCAGCAGTGGGCCTCACTCCCCTGCAACCATCCAGTCTCACACTTCTCAGCTTCCAGAACGTTGGAGTAAAAATAGAAACCTCGTCTCTTCCAGTGTTTCTCAGCCGTAGGTACTCTGTTATAGTGGCATAACATGGAATGGGGCGGTAGTATTCTACAGAGCCATCAAATGTCCAAAATTACTCATCAATTAATTGAATTTGCACCTAAATATCATACCTTCAAATTTTGCCCACACTTAAAAACCAGAAATGAGTGAGGCTGCCATGCAAATAAGTGATCCCAACACTTGAGCAGAAGTCTTGGGAAGGAATAATAAAGGCCTACATTCAGGCACCTGGGTCCAGAATGAGAGGTTGGGAGTGTGGGTCCGTTGGTAGAATGCTTACCTAGGATGCACAGAACCCTGAGTTCAGTCCCCAACACTGTATGAGCCAGGTGTGTGCTGCAATTTCATCATTCTGAGGTCTGTGTAGGAGAATTGGGAGTTCGGGGTCATGTTTAGCTACAGTAAGTTTGAGGTCAGCCTGCGCTACAAAAAACTATGCTTTAAAAAAAAAAAAAAGACAGTTATGGCAGAACGCAGGTGATAGGATCTACAGACTGTGGTGTCAACTCTGTATAGAATATGCAGCTGTGTCCACCTGAACCCCTGGGATTGCTATGACTGAGCCCCAATGCTCAATTATGAACTACTTAAAACATTAGGAGCCTTTGGGCATTTTTTAAAATTTGATTCTGCAGTTCTTAAGCATAAACTTTGTAGATGACAAGATTGTGTCACAATGGCAAAAGGCCAGACACCCAGAAAAGAAGGAAGTAAAGTGTTGTATGTCTTTTCAGGTGTGTATTTTCAGCTGTTTGTAGCTGGTGTTTCTATGGTACAAGCAGAAACAAAGGTGTTAAAATGATAGGATTATCTTCAAGTGTCTCAAAACTAAAGAGCAGGGTGATAGAAGCAGATACCATTTGTTGTTTTAAATGAAAAAAAAAAATGTCTAGTTGGATGCTAGACCAGGAGATGGGCTAGCTAGAAAAATCTACCCGAGAAAGTAAAGCAATGGGTTTAGATGTGATTATGAAGGGCGCCAGGAAGAAACAAAAACAGAATACCACGGGTGATGAGTGATGGAGACTGCTATAGAATGGAGAAGAAAGAACTCGCCTCAGAGGATACTAAGAGGAAACAAAGAACTGAGGGAAATGAGGCAAGGAAAGGTCAACAATGTGTGGAGCAGCCTTGGAGACACCCAAAAAAACAGAATGCTTCTCATGCTCTTCACCTGACTGAAACTTCAGAAGAGTGGAGTCTACACACTTGCAGGAACCACACAACACCCAGAGCCCAGTGAGGACTGAGCCCACCGCCATGCAGGCACATGGCAGCTGTTTGGACCAACCAAACATTAATCTGAATGGTCCTTGGACAAGTCTATATTTTGTGTGTAACAGGGCCTGGACTGACCAGATGCCAGAACAATCGGTTAAAACATGAAATCAGGTTTATCCTGTAGGGGGCAAAAAAAAATCTTCCCAACAGCAAATTGTATCCAGAACCGTGTTTTGATACCACTGACTCGGTGACTGGCTGGTTTTTCTTCTCTCTTGATTCTCTTTCTAGAATATTCAATATACCATCATCCTGGGAAGAATACGGGAGTCCGCCCATTATGCTGCTTAAAGCATGCTCTGTGCTAGCAAGTTCAGATGTAGCTTTTGCTCCATATTTACTGATGCTTAACTTTGCAAAATCAGGCTGTTAAAATGCAAAGACACTGATGGGCCATATGGAGGAGAGTTCTCCAGGCAGACAGTCTGCCAGGCAGGCTTGCACTTGTTTAAACTGAGGGCCGCACTCTGCCTTCAAAATTGTTGTCGGACCTGTTGTGATAAATAGTAGTTGGAGACTTATGTAATGTATTCAAGGTCAGATTTCATTGTTTAAATAGGATGAGAGGGAAAGAATGAAGGAGGGGGTTGCTCCTTCTCTCAGGCATTGCTAATGATATGCCACGCCAGACGGCAAAGCTCTAAAACAAAAGCGACATTTTCATTGATCAAGATTCCTAGTGGACAATGACAATAAATTGCTGTTTAATTTCCTCGCTCGCAGGTCATCGCTGCTCCCACCCGAGGAATCCCTGAGAGTATCTCACCACCAAACATCACAGCCCAGGGACCAGAGACACTGCACCTCAGCTGGAGTGTCCCTGAGAAAACGAAAGATGTCATTAAGGAGTACCAGCTCTGGCTGGGTGGGCGAGGGCTCATCTACACAGACACAAGTGACAGGCGGCAGCATACGGTCACAGGTGACAAAACGGGAAATCTCCTGGAGGAGGCTGTCATGGCGCTGGGGTTGGGGGGAGCCTCCCAGGGGTGTGTGTTTGATATATGAGGTCACTTCAAAAGGACATGTTCTCTTGACATATGGTCAGGTCCTACTTAATCCACGCTAATCGAAGAGCCCACACTGGCAGCAATAAGCCACGGCAGCAGAGAACTTCAGAAATCGTTTATATTTGGCTTTGATACGCAGTGTGGAGAGAGGGGGCTTGTGTCAGTATTAACTTATTTTTTTTTTCAAACAAACAGTACGATGCATTCTCCTTCCCCAGGGATAGATTCACAGGTAATGGGGCTAGGATAGCCAAGTCAGAATTGAGGGGTGAAAGAAAACCAGAGAGAGGCCGCCAGGGAGCTCCAAAGTGAATAGCTAATACTCCCTCATTGGCAGTGACTGCTTGGAACTTCTTGTCATTATTATTTCTGTTAATTAATAGTGATTGTATTATTTTGATTATGTATAATATTGTCATCATTATTACAGTTGTGCCATGCAGGAGCAGAGTATTAGGTCAACCCTCACAGTGACCATAATAATAATTAACATTTCTTTGGAACAGAACATGTATTTCTGACTTTGTCTACTTATCACCTCATTCAGTTTGATCATAGACTTCGCACACCCCAGGAGTTTAACATTTGGTGTTCGCCTCCCCCCCAGTTTTTTTCCTCTTTTGCTTCCATCACTAGTAAATGCAGGCTGCAGACAGGGGCCTGAGCTTCCTGTTCAGTGCTGACCTAAACTCACCCTCAGCAGGCCGAGAGAGCACAGGTGATTCCTAGCTCTGTTTTATTGAAAAAAAAAAAAAATTACTCTGGGAGACAGTCATTTAGTTCATTATTGGGGTCCAGTGAGTCATTACAAACACATCTGGAAGTTTAGATTCTGAGACCACGATTTTACAAACTGTCATTATTTCTCCACTTCTTTCTAAAACTTCCCAAAATAATGACCTCCTCCTGCTGGGCTCTGTGCTTTCAAAGAGTATTAGTCACACAGATAACAAAACTTACAGGAAAGCACAGAAATGTCTGGAAAGATATGCCTGGGTTTTCAGAAGTCCAAATTTATGCTGCACAGGTAGAAAAGTAGCTCTGTGGTATTTTGTTCCTAAATTCTGTGGTTTTCTGCCATCTAAGCAAGCATTGATTGAGAGGATCACTGGTGTTTTTCCAGGAGTCCTGTGAGTCCTAGGAAGACACTTAGTACATGCTTGCACACCTGCACACCTGCACACCTTCCAGCGGGAGATCCTGCACTGACCTAGTGGTAGCATGGATAGGGAATCCTTTCATCAGCTCAAAGTGTCATGCTAGTTTCTTATATCTTATTTCACTCAAAGTAAAATAAGCACAAGTCATTGACACATATTGATTTATGTAGTAGAACCTCACCTTTCTTCATGTCACATCTTAAAGAAGAGTTACATTGTAACTCATTTACTTCTTACCATATCCCTGTAAGTGAGGGAGGTCTAGCATCCATGCTTAAAAGATGAAGGAAACTCACCCACTCAGGATGTCCACGGCATCTACTAGCTCTGTCTGTAAAGGAATCAAAATGATTCATGATTCTCTCTCTCTCTCTCTCTCTCTCTCTCTCTCTCTCTCTCTCTCTCTCTCTCTCTCTCTCTCTGTGTGTGTGTGTATGTGTGTATTGATGTGTGTGTGTGTGTGTGTGTGTGTGTGTGTGTGTGTGTGTGTGAGGCCTACCACTAGCCAATGGTTATGGTATTGATAATATATAAAACTTTTACAAATAAGATTGTGAGGGCTGGGGAGATGATTCAGAGGGTAAAGTGTGTGTCTGCTGTGCAAGTTTTCACATTAAAAAAAAAATTAAAAAAAAGAAAGCCAGTGGCTTAGGTGGCACACATCTGTAATTCTAACAGTGTGAGGGGAGAGGGAGTAGCAGAGACAGGAGAATTCTGGAGCTCACTGACCAGCCAGTGTAGCCCAAAAATAAGCACCAGGTTCAGTGAGAGACCCTGTCTCAAAAAATAAAGTGGAGAGCAATCAAGAAAGACACTTCATGTTGACCTCTGACCTTCACAAACACAGGCACTGGCAAACACTACACACACACACACACACACACACACACACACTCCTCACAGACAAAACTTAATAAATTAGTTAATTAGCACTACGGCCTCTAAGATGCTCTTGGCAATCGAGAAGGCTGACCAGTAAAAGGATGGTGGTTAGGCCAGTACAGGGTGCAAGGCTGGTGATATAGAGGACTTGGGTGGACAATGCCATCATAACTGAATGTGAATTAAAATTCTCAAAGTCAGCTAAAGCCACCTGAAGCCATGTACCAGTTCATACTGGTTTCACAGTTAACTGAGAGGCAAGGCTGGAGAGTTGTGGCTCAGCTTTGTCAGTAGCCTGGCTTTGTGTAATTGCCAGCTGTACTGGTTTGCATGAGAGATTGGCTTTGAAATCTCAGCAAACAAAATTCAATTAGAGTGTACAAACCCACAGGATGGATGACCTCATTAATTATGAAATAATTTCAAAGTTCTCTCTTTAATTCCCTTCGCTCCACTGATTCTTCCTTTCATGGTCATTCTTAATCAATATTTTCATGTCATAGACAAATTTATACACACATATTGGTGCCAGAAGTCCTTGCATTAGAATCAATATTTCAAAGTTTTCCTATGTAAGTTAAACTTTTACAAAAATCATAAAGTGAAAATAGTCCTTTTTTATATTTCTTTTATTACTTTTTGAGGTTTTCCTACATGGTGCTATATTTACATCATTTATTTATACCTCACTCTCTGCCCCCTCTAACTCTTCTCACACACCCCAAACCCTCCTATATTTATCTTTAATTATTACTGTTACATATATATGTATGTATATATTAATACAACCTGCTGAATTCATTATTGTTGCTCAGATATGTATGTGTTTGGGGCTGACCACTTGGGATTGGATATGTGTGTGGAGGGGGGGAGTCCTCCCTAGGGATGACTCAGTCTCTGTCTTCCAGCAGCCATTAATTGCCTGCAGCTCTTCATCTAGGGATGGGGGCTTGTAGGATTTCACCCATCCACACTGGGAAGTCAGTGAGTAGTCCACTGGTGTTGTCATTGTGCTGGTCTTGCTTAGGTAACCATATCACTGAGATTTTTCTGGGCATAGATTCTCTGTTGTATGTCAAATACACTGTCTCAAAGTGGACGTTCTGGCCATTTGGCTCTTACCGTCTTTGTGTTCTCTTTTGCAGTGTTCCCTAGCATTGAGTGCAGGGCTTGAGTTAGAGATATATCTAATGGGGTTGTGCACCCACAGTCAGTTCTCTGCATCTGGACCAGTTGTAGGTTGCTGTGATAGTCTCCAAAGTCATTTGGTCCATCCATCCGTCTTTAATGCACCTAGAGAATCTTTCACTTGGGCAATAGAGCCCTAAAGAGAGTGAGTCCAAAGCTTGCTAAACACAGTTCATAAGGAACAGGAGTGATGCTAGGCATGAACATCTCTAAACTCAGGATCTCCACAGTGTGGTGTGCTTTCTCTGTCAGAGAACACCAGGTCCATGGTCAGCTGACTGACCAAATGCAAGACAGAAGCATTTATGATGTGATGGGTGTTTCACTGAGTTCATGGAATAAAGGAAAATAGTGGAATTTGCTTCCTAGGCTATCTCAGATGTTTGTTGAAGGGCTACCTGAGATGCTTGAAATAAATATTTAGATTTCTCTTCATTTCCAAATCCGGGTGTTCCCTAAGCAACAGAGCCCTAATGAAGATGTAGCACGAGCCTTCCTGGAGCCTGAAGGATCTCAGTACGGGGATGGCAAGAGGGACCACTAGCACCTTGCCACAGCCATATTGTCTCCATGCTTACTTTTAATTACCTCAAAGCCTCAGAAACATGATCCCGTAAATGCTTTGTGGGAATAGTGGCAAAGGCCCTCCTCACTCGAAACCCGTAAATTGCTTATAATCCTCTAAAGATGTTTTTTTAAAAAAGCATTAAGTAATTGAAGACAGGAAGTCCTCAGTTAATTATTTAGAGGTGTTATCAATGCTTTAAGTCAACTGCAGCATTGCCTGCTCTCTCCCCACACCGAGACCCGTGGGACTCAGGAGGCAGCAGCTCCCTGCAGCTCATATTCACTAATGCAAACAGCACGCAGAAGCTCATCAATAGAGACCTTCCCAGGTCACCTATGACTAATTCATCTACTGTTCTGTCCTACACACAACGTGTGGATGGCAGTTCTGGCCTCCAGAGCCAGCCTGTGTCGTAGGGATAGAGAGAAGGGTGGAAGGGTTACCTCAATGGCTGAGTCCACTGAGGAAAGTGAATAAATGAATGAATGAATGAATGAATGAATGAATGAATGAGTGAATGAATGAATGAATGAATGAATGGCATCTTCTTTAGCTGTAAAGGATTGTGTGTCTCTCACTTCTGTGTATGCTGTTGCCAGATGAATTACTTAGGGGCTGTTTATCATTGCATTGCAGTCAGAAGGTGCATCCAGCCATTAACATGGTGAACTGGAGTCGATTTGCCCTCTCTCATCCACTTCGAAGTTATTGAAAGCCCTTTGTGCTAAATAACACAAACCCTAACAATTCTATTTGCAACAGAAAGTTGAATATTAGCATTATGCTGATGCCGATATTATACAAATCACTTTTGAAAGTGAGAAAATGCAGTTTGAACATCAGTATGACCAACTGTGGAAAGTCTTTGTGAAGGGTTTACCTTTACATAAGCCCATTGTGTGGTGGCAAATGATTTCAATGTCATGGTATTTATAACATTTTATTAATCTGGGAGATGGCTCAATGGATAAAGTGCTTGCTTCACAAGCATAAGGACCTGAGTTTGAATCCCCAGAGCACACATAAAGCTGAATGGTAGCTGTATCTGTCTATAATCTCAGGACTTCTACAGCACTGTGGGAGATAGAGACAGGAGAATCCTGGGAAACACAGGGCCAGCTAGCCTGGTGGTGTACAGCAGTGAATAGCAAGAGACCCTGCCTCAAACAAGTTCAAAGGTGAGGAGTGATACCTAAGGTTGTCTTTTGACCTCCACATAAGTGTTGTTGCCACATACACACACACATACACACACACACACACACACACACACACACACACACACACACACACAGTGCCAGGGGCAGGAGTCAAATAACATTTTTCTTGTTTATACCTCATCTAGTAGGTAATCTTAAGGAAAGAGAAAATAGTTTCCTGCTACCTGTTTGTCCTGTGTTCATAGCCATTCACATTTTAAAAATATTTATTCATGTATGTAGCCCAAGCTGGCTTCAAAATTGCTACATAACCAAGGAAGAGTTAAGACTTGTGACCCTCCTGCCTAGTTCCTCAGTGCTGGGATGACATATGTGCCCCACCATGCCAAGCAAGTACTCAAGAGCTACATCCACAGCCCCCAAAAATGTTTATTGAATAAGTAAGTATAGAATAGGACACTACAATGCATAAAAGCTTGTATCTGTTTTGATTGTAGATAAAAGTCCCACCGTCAAGCGCATCTAACTCTGAGGCAGAATAGGTTACATAGTCTGCAAGTCCTGTTACAGAGTGAAATTCAGGCCTCTTCGTTCACACTTGTTGAGAATTTATAGACAGTAAGAGCTGAGGAGTAATTGAAGTGCACACTCAGGAGCCTGAATCTCTGAGCAAGTCACCCCACACCACAAAGCCACCATTGTAAGGCACCCAGTGATGCAGACCAAGAGGCACAGAGACAAAGAAATCTTGGGCGGTGACTATGTCCTCAGAGCTGCAAGCAGCCCTCCTGTCCGGCAGTCATATGTAGCTCCATGGTTACATTTTCCATGTGCCATGCAATCACTGACCAGGAAGTGGTAGACATGTGAAAATAAACATGAAGACTGACTTCATTTCCATTTTTCCAAAGCTGAGGGAAACTTCCTTGGTACCTACTTTTTAAAATCATAGCATCAATCATTCATTTTATCTTCTTTTATGCCTGCTAGTGGCTGTAGTATTAAGCCCAAAGAACAGTAGTCAAGAACTGTCTAGATGCTAATTTCTAAGGAATATAACTCTTCTCCCCAAATCCCAATGTTCCAAGGTCCACTGCCTAATAGACCACTGATTTGTTATGTTTTGTCTTGGTGACTCTAGCTAACCCTTGTGCTCTGTGTTGTTTATGTTTTTGTGTCTGAACATAATCAAAACTTAAGACCCTGTTTCAATATCTAAAGATGGATATCTGGGGCTGCAGCTCTGAGTTATAGAACCTTGAGCAGCATGCTAGAAGCCCTGGACTCAATCCTTAGTGTCACAAAACGTAAACCAACTCTACACACTGTGATCTTCCAACAAATATATACATTACACAATGCTTACATCACAGTAAGCATTATCAGCCTTATTACCTGTCTGCTTAGACACCAATTTAGTGTGGTGTGAATCTTCCAAACTCTTTCTTCAAGTTTTTTAGTTGTTGTTTTTGATCTTCCTTTTTTTGCTTTTGTTTTTTAGACAAATATATTTCTATGTAGCACTAGCTGGCCAGGAACTAGCTATCTAGACCAGGCTGGCCTCAAACTCACATACATCTGACTATACTTACCTCCTTAGTGCTGGGATCAAAGGTGTGAGCCAACATGCTCAAGCAAGCTTTTCTGAAATATGTTGGCATCATTGTTATCAGGAGTCACTCTATGCTAGAATTCCTCCTAACTCATCTGGTCACCATGGATGACCCTTTAGAATGGCACCCCCCCACACACACACACATAAGGCTATTTGGAAATTTCTTAGAAAATAACAGGGACCGTTATAGCATCATTGCTTGGATGCTTTAAAGCAGTGCTTTCTATCTGAAGACACAATGAAGAAAGTGCCTTTTCCTGCCAATGTATCTGGAGATTAAAAACCAGAAGCCAGCTGTTCCTTCTAGAGTGTATCACAAATGTAACTGACATCGACATAGGTTTCCTTTGCCAAATCATATTTTTATGAACCGTCGGTGGTTTTTTTTTTTCAGTCTCTTTTTGACGCATATTACTCTTGAAAGTAATGTTAGTGGGAAGTGTGATTATAATGAGTTTGGTTATATGATGCCCCTTTCCTTTCAAAGAGAACATGATTCCCTGTAGGGAAATTCATGGAATTATTCGCCGCCGTCATCTCTGCTATTCTGAGCTGTTAAATGCCTGCTTTGTCTCCCTGCGCTTGCCTTTCTCTGCTCCGTGACGCTATTTCTTACTCTTCTCATTCGATATTGGTTGCCTGAGTGATGTTTTCTTTTCTCCCTCTTCTCTTCGACTTCAGGATTAAGTTACAGTCGGAATGGTTCCTTTGAGACGTCTCTTTAGTTCCCTCTTCTCGTCCTGATCAATTCATGAGTAGTTTTCAATTGGTGTGCCCTTTTCACTGCCTGTTGCTAATATTTCACATATATATCTCAGTTTAAGGACTACCAATAGGGGCTCACTTAAAATGACAGCAAATCCTATTGAAATGTGGAGATTTTATTGAGTTCTACTGAGCCATTGATAGGAAAGGTCACTGGGTACATGTAAATCACCCATGCCCGGTGGAAGCTTTTGCTTCATTGCAGGCTATTTAAACAGCCCTCTTAATTTTACAAAAAATACAAGATTTAAAACTTATTAAGGATGATGCATTTAGACGACGTTTGTCTTTGATTCATCTGTAGCTAAAGTTGTCCATTAACCAATCATAACTGCAGCTTCAGGTGTGAAAACTAAAGCACGTAGAGGGCAAACACCTCGACTCTGGCCATGGTTAATAGCTTGGTAACTGTCAGAACCCAAATGGTTTACCTGGAGTCTCTGGGCTTCTAACAGCCATGCTCTCCTGCCTGTGTGCATGACTTGTGATAATACTCAACATGAAAAGATTGAGATAAATATCCCACTTGGGGATTTTGCACAACTGGAGCTTTCTCGGGGATTTGAGCTACCTAAGTCATTGTCCTCCTGATAGCACTAGGGTGTTTGGCTCAATTGCTGCAATCTACTTTATGCAACCCAGCTGTTCAAGGTGCAACATTAGCCTCACCCTTTCTGATGTCTATGACCCTCTGCACTCCCTCCACCTCTCTGGTTATACACTGTGAATGAGCAGACAGTAGTAGGCATTAGGAGCCTTGATTCTGTTAACACCCATGGGGATCACAGAAAGGAGAATGCTTAATAAGCACTAGTATTTTAGTTATGCCATTTGCAATTTTTATTGTCTGTGTTTATGTGTGTGCATGCATGTGGGCACACCCTTGCCTTAACGTGTGTATGGAAACCAGAGGATAACCCTCAGGAGTTAGCTCTCTCCCTCCACCATGGGTCCTGGCAATCAAACTCTGCTCATTAGGCTTGGCAGGAACCACCTTCCCCAGCTTCCATTGGTGCTAGTCATATAATTTCATAACAAATTCCTTGATTATGATTGCAGTCCCTCTAAAGCTTATGCCTGATGTAGAGGTTGGTCAAGGGAGAAGTAAACATGGAGGAACAACTCTGAGGTCTGTAGCAGAATGGTTAGAAGTTCTTAATAAAATCAAACCCGAGGCCAGGTATTGGGGTGAACGCTGGAAGATCAGAGATGAAGAATAAGCCACAGCTTCCTCACCTCACCAGTTCCTCAGCTGATCTTGTTTCCTCAGACTGAAAGCTTCTGTGTCCTCATCCAAATGGCTCTCAGCTGAACTGTGATGCTCCAAAGCCTAAAAGCTTAACCAGCCAAATTGCTGAACCAGCCAAATGCTTCTAGTTTCTGGTCTTCACACCTTATACAATCTTTCTCTTTCTGCCGTCACTCCCTGGGATTAAAGGCTGGATTTCTGGGATTAAGGGTGTGTGTCACCATGCCTGGCTATTTCTAATGTGGCCTTGAACTCAGAGATCCAGAGGTATTTCTGTCTCTGGAATGCTAGAATTAAAGGTATGTGCTACCACTGCCTAACCTTATGTTTAATATTGTAGCCATCCTGTTCTCTGACCCCAGATAAGTTTATTTCGGGGAACACACAATATTTCGGGGAATACAATACTACCACAGAGGTCTGTTTTCTCTTCTGTTTGAACTCCAGCCATTCAACATGGTTCTTTCATTTGAAAAAGAGCTCAAATGCGTACCACCAGAATACTGGCTAACATACACTGTCTAAAGGAGCTGTTGCAATGTTTTCTGCCATCCTTCTTTGTGTGGTGTTTAATGTCAGAGGGAGAGACCATCACTGGTGGACTTGAATTCCTCTAGCTGTGGGCTTTCTGTGTGGCAAGAACTTAGTACTTGGTAATGGAGCTCGGGTTAGCTCCCGCTCTGATCTGGCCAGCTCCTACATTCTGTGCTTGGAGCCTCAGCTTTGCTGTCTATGAAGCAGGAATAACAATAGCTCCTATGTGGCTGGTACTCAGAGGGAAACTCTCCTTAGACATAATAGGTTATCCACATTTTAAAATCTCTCCTCCATACGTTCCTAGCACATCATACGGGAGGAGGGAGTAATGGCTGCTATGGCACCCGTGTGTAACATACGTGGTCTCACGTATAGTATGTACCTGTACATAGATACATAACGTCAGTCATTTTTAAAACTGGTAGTCTTCTTCAGTCTCTCAAGCAAACACACTTAATAAGTGGACATTTACTGGCTCACAAAACTGAAACTTTGCATGCTGACTTTAGGCGTGATTCATCCCAGGCTAGCAAATGATGCCTTCAGAATGCTGAAGGTCTTTATTTCTGAGCTCAGCTCTCTTTCCAACCTCCATACAGGGGGAAGGGAAGTCCCAGCACCTAATACAGAAGTCATGATGTCACACCCTCAATTTTGAGATGCAAACATGAAAGGACAGTATGGAAGTCTGTCTGTGCCTGGGTAGTTCTTCTGTCTACTTCTCAGTTCATGTGGGGTCAACTCAAAAGACGGCATAAATCCTGATGCTGCACAAAAGACTACTTTATATAAGGAAAGGTAGACATTTTCTGTTAAAAGAGTCTAGAGTGGGTCCTGTGAAGTTGTGTGGCATCCGGCAGTTGTCAGTGGAAACAAGCCTGTGTGTTTCTTCCATTTAATTCACACAACCCTTTACGTATTCCCATACTTCTAGGGTAGACCCAAGCTACTGAGGACAAGCTGTTCAGGAATTAGATAGACTGAGATCACCATCCTCTATGGATTCTCCTGTGGCCCTGACCTCTATCCCACCTCTTCTGATCCTTCAGTCAGTCTTCCATTCACCTTGGGGACACTCATCAGGAAACAGTTCAGTGACTTTGCTTTAAACCTTGATGCCAGGCACAGTGACACACACCTTTGATCCCAGAACTCAGGAGGCAGAGACAGGTGGATCTCTGTGAGTTCAAGACAAGCCTGGCGTACAAAGTGAATTCCAGGACAGCCAGGGCTACACAGAGAACCCTTTCTCAAAAAACCAAAATAATAATAATAATAATAATAATAATAATAATAATAAACCAAAATAATAATAAATATTGAAAATCTACAAATATCACAAGACCCTTTTATGTGTACTAAATCTTGGTACTATTATTTTATTTTGTTTTATTTTAATGTGTAATTAATTATTTATACAATAATGATGCCTAGTGTGATAATTCAATCCTTGCCTATAGTGTGCAATGACTACATCTGTCCTCTTTTATATACTCCCACTACATTTCAATTTCAAATAATGATATTTTATAGTTAGGAAACTTGTTTATTATTTACAGATATGAAAAGGAACATGCAGTATTCCTATATCTAACTTATTTCACATAACATAATGTTTTCTAGTTCCATCTATTTTGATTTCAAATAACAGGGTATTATTCTTCTTCATGACTGAGTAACATTCCATTGTATTAGGTAAACATATTTTCTTTATTCATTCACTCACTGATGGGCATATAAATTAATTCCATGTCTTGATTACTTTAAAGACTACAATAAATACCCAAACACAGATGGATCTTCCACACACTGAATTTATCCTCTCTCTCTCTCTCTCTCTCTCTCTCTCTCTCTCTCTGTCTGTGTGTGTGTGTGTGTGTGTGTTTGGCGTGTGTATACCCAGTAATGGGATAGTTGGATCATATGATTGATCAGTCTGTTTTCTCCATAGTGATAGCAATTATGTACATTCCTAACATCAGCATATGGACATTCCTTTGTCTCTATATCTCACCAGTATTTTCTATTTTCTCATTTTTTATAATAGCTGTTTTGACTAGAGTAGTATGCTCTAACTCTTTTGATTTGTGTTTTCATGATAGATAATGATGCTGAGCATTTTTCCAGTTGTATTTCTTTAGAATTGTTTCCACTTAAATCATTTGCCCAGTTTAATTGGATTCCTTAGTTTTCATTGCTCATTTTTAGCTCCTCATACACTCTGGATAGTGAGGCAAAGGGTTGGCAGGTGTTTTCTCCCACCTGAGCTATCTCTTCATGTTCCTGACTGCTTTCTGTACTGTGCGGAAGCTTTTCAGTCTAACGAGGCCCGAGGCTCTGTCTGCCCACAATGGCTTTTGTTCCCTGTGCTTTGGGGTTATAGCCAGAGAGAGCATCATCTTCTACACCAACATGCTGAAGTATCTCCCCTGTGTTTTCCTCTAGGAGTTTCTGAGTTTGGGGTCTCACATTTTAGATCTTTGGTCCACATCGTAGATTTTGTGAACTCAACACAAGTTTAGACACACCCAGGAGGAGGGATTCTCAACTGAGGAACTGCCTCCATTAGATTGGCTTGTGATCATGTCTCTGGAGTTTTTTCTTGATTGCTTGATTGATAGGAGTATTGAAAATCTCAGGCTTCTGTGGGTGGAGTCTACTCTGGGCAGATTGCACCTGTAAGAAAGGTAGCTGAGTGAGCTACAGGGAGAAAGCTCCCCCATGGCCTCTGCTTCAGTTCCTGCCTCCAGGCCCCTGCTGAGTTCCTTTCCAGGCTTCTTCTGATTCTGATAGTAGACTCTAACCTGTAAGACATGATATAAACCCTTTCAGCCCTAAGTAACTGCTGGTCATCACAGCAGCAGGAAGCCAACTAGGACAGTCTGTTTAGCATTGATTCATCTCCAGGGTAAGATACTGGAGTCAGGTTTCAGTACTCCGAATACCCCAGTTTCCCCAGAACCACCTATTAATAACGTTGATTCACGGGGCCATTTTGTGGACTTGCTGTATGAGAAAGACATGTCAGTTTCTGGTTCATAGCCATGGGTTTTCCCTCTAACCTCCATGTTACAAATAGCCTGTTCATCTCATCAAATTTGGCATTCCTCTCTGATGATGTGTTTTCTCTTCTAATATCCATCCTAAACTTGTCTTTAGCAGCTGCTGCTCACAGGGAACCAGAAGAGCCAGAACACAAGAGGTCAAAGAGGATGGGGCTATCACTTTTTTCTTTTTGAGATTTTCTGGGAAAACACTCTTGAAAGATAAACATGCCAACAAATAACTTTTGACTTTTTAAAAAAGATTTATTTGATTTTTAAATGTGTGTATCTGTGTGCTTGCATGGAGGTGCCCAGGGAAGCCAGAGATGTCCCCTGGGAGCTGGAGTTGCAGGCAGTTGTGAGCTGTTTGCCGTGGGGGCTGCGACTAGAACTGGAAGAACAGAAGTGTTTGGAACTTTCTATCCTTCCTTCAGCTCTACCTGTTTCCTCTGTGTCCTTCCACACTTGCAACCTAAAAAACATAGAAAACTTTACTACTCACAAATTACGTTGATATCATTATTATTTAACACTTTATAAACCAAGAAGAATATATATATAAAGCAAAGTAGATGCTGTAGGCAGAAATGCTTGCGGAACCATGAGAAAGGTCCTGTTTGGTAGGTAGGGTCATACTTGTGATGGACATCACATCTCATAGCCCTTACCCTGGCCATGTTTGTTCATGGAGCTGTTCTCTAAGCTAACATAAACTTATCACTGAACTCATAAAACAGGCATGGTGGGGTGGAGCGCAGAAGCCATTCAAAGATGCCCTCTCTATTTGCAGAGAACATGCACTCTAACAAGGAAAGACAGAGGTACAGTTGAAACGGTGTTTCAGAAGTAGGATAGAAAGGATGACACTGCATGGCTGAACCAGCTTGCCATTGTGACCTCTGGCTTTCACTCTTGGATGTCCCTTTCCATTTTCTCTGAATTCTTATGTTTTATTAGCTTAGCATCTTCCTTTAAACTTTTATCAAAGCTATATGATTTGGGGACGGCTTAGATCTTTAGTCATATTCCTCATCTGAAAATCAGGTAAATATCAAAATTATGTAAATCCTCCCTAGCAACCAAATAGAAGATTATAATCAAATAAGTACCTGGATCTTATCGCTAGGTCCATAAGGAGACACAAAAGGCCCAGAGGCTGGATATCAAGCAGCTCCAGCTGCCTCAGGCCACTGCTTCCTTGGAGAACCCAAAGCAGTACTCCAGTCCTGAATGAATCTGAGGGCTGACTCCTCCATTCATTGAGCAAGCACCTACTGTGTGCCATTTCTATCTGCAGGATACGCTGACAGGTGAAGCAGGGTCCTTGCTCTTTTGGCAATTGTGCCATAGCAAGAAAGGCAAGAAAAAGACACCTGGAGCATCAAATATGCAGAAGGCTGTGCAAGGAAAGAATTATTTCAGGAGATAAAAGGGACTGGTGTATTATTGAGAGTAGTGGAAATCTATAAAGAAAAAATATAGAACTCGAGCAATCTACATGAACTGACAGGATACGGTGGGAACGAATCTGGAGGAAGAATCATGCCCCCAAGTATAAAATGTGTAAGAATGCAGCTGGAAGTGTGTGGAAAGCACACATAATAACCACAAAGTAGGTGCTGTAAGTCAGCCTATGATCTGACCATTGACAAAGTACTAGTCTCCTAATTTTTTTTAAGAACACTTTGGTATTGTTTGAATTTTCTCAAGAATCAAAGAAAGACCTTGTAAGTCTCAATATACTTCTTGTTGAGTGCTGCAGAGCCTTACTGTTCCTCCTGCTGATATAAAATACTACCAGGCATCCCATTTCATCTTCTCATATAAGCTACATGCTATAGTGATTCCCCATTTTACAGATCAGTAGACCAAGGCAAAGGGAAGCTAGGTAACTTGGCCAAGGTCATCAGCCACAGAGCAGTGACATATAACCATGGACAACTTCTGTCATAAATAGATCAAGTCATTCTTTGTTTCCTCTGAGGCCTTGCTGGGGAACTACTGAGCCGTGTTCTTTTATAAATGCAGTGGAAGTAAATAAGGGCTACGCCCTCATTGAAATCTCCTCAATCTGTGTGTAAAGACAAAAGCAGTGTATCCAGCAGAAGAACAATGTGCCCCATGAATACACCTGGGGAAAAAGTGCAGTGGGTTGTTGTTGTTGGTGGTGGTGGTGGTTTGTTTGTTTTTCTTAAAAGTGTAAGCTGGTGTTAATAAGAACTGAATATGGCTTGAGGCTAGACAAAATGCATCTAACCTTCCTTTCAGGTATTTTCTGCCCCTCTTTACACGAGGGATGGTCACACGAGCTGGGGTGGTTAGTCTAGAGAAGGGAGGACTCAGAGGGACTTGGTAACTGTCTACAAATATTTAAAGAACGAATAATGGGGAAAGGAAATTAGATTGGTTCTATGGGTCCCCAAGGGGGGAAGCGACATGAGTGTCTCACCACAGTGTAAGGAAGGACTTTGAAACAAAACGAGGAGGAATGCTGGTGCTCTTTAAGATGGAAACGGCTGTTTGGGGTGTGGGTGTGCTGGTGCAAAAAGTGGGGGAGTTTTATGACGTCTCGTAAGGGGATCTGAGAAGGACGAATTTATTAATTGTAAATTCTGAAGTGTCTCTGATGGCTGAGCATTCAGGAAGTTTTGATCAGCATAACCGATGAGGAAGTTGCTGCCTTCAGAAAGCCGAGATGATTGACTTGCCTGGCCTGTGTAGAGCTATGGGTTGCTCCCTGGCCTGTGTGAGGTTCTGGGTTCCTGCCTGGCCTATGTGGGGCTGTGGGTTCTTCCCTGGCCTGTGTGGGGCTGTGGGTTCCATTCTGACCTATGTGGGCCTGTGGGTTCTTCCCTGGCCTATGTGGGACTGTGGGTTCTTCCCTGGCCTATGTGGGGCTGTGGGTTCTTCCCTGGCCTATGTAGGGCTGTGGGTTCTTCCCTGGCCTGTGTGGGGCTGTGGGTTCCATTCTGGCCTGTGTGGGGCTGTGGGTTCTTCCCTGGCCTATGTGGGCCTGTGGGTTCCAGTTTGACCCATGTGAGGCTACAGGTTCCTGCCTTGCAAAGCACATCTACAAATCTGCATGTAACTTCCAGTGCTCCATTGTTAATGAATAACCCTCTCAACCCATGCTTTATTTTCTGTTGGCTCCTCTAGGTCTTCAGCCATACACAACCTACAGCTTCACACTTGCAGCTTGTACATCTGCGGGATGTACTTCCAGTGAGCCCTCTGTAGGTCAGACCCTGCAGGCTGCCCCTCAAGGTAACCAGGACAAATCTGTGATCAGGGGAAAATGTTTGTATGTGCTATTTTAATTCACTTTATAAGCTCTTTTGTAGCCAACAAGGTAGGAAGAATAAAATTGACAGAATAAAATAAAATAATATCCTATGTATGTCTCTTCCTCCTACAGGCTTGAGTAAACTATACACTTGAAGTAAATTACTTCAAGTTCTTTAAGTCCTTGTGATTTGATTTTTTTTAAATGGGGAAAAAAATACATACCTGGATATGAAGCTCCTCAAAAATCTCAATCATTAAACCTTTTAATAGTAATTAAGTAGCTGAAGTCAATGGAATCAGCCTCTGCCTTCAAAAAATTCAAACCAAATCAGAATGATAGTAATATAATTACTAGGTGTATATGCAAAGAATACACTGAAAGAGATATTAAAAACTATCACAGACATATAGATTTGATGGTGCAGATAGGCTGTGGTGGACCCCAAGAAACAGGGATTTTAACACACACACACACACACACACACACACACACACACACACACACACCACATACACACACACACAGTGGATGAAACATCCCACCAGGCTGTTTGAAGAAATGTACAGAGAGATTCCCCCCTCTTTAGAAGACAAATTGGTATTGTCTGTTAAATTCAAAATCTTAATTCCTTAACACAACAGTTAAGTTTTCATTATTTATGCCTGAAACTCATCCGCATGCACAGAAGGGGAGCTGTGTCAGGATGCCTGTGGAAGCATCATTTTGCTTAATGCCAAATGTGGAGAACAATTTAAATATTGTTGAGAAGGAGAATTGCTAAATGAAATCACATTGTGGGAATAAGGTGATCTGTTCCTATAAGGATGCTGGAGAGCTATGGTAACCGCTTTATGTGTGAAAATGGTGGCAGATGACTCCACTCATTGCTAGTCATAAATACACAATACACATAGAAAAAATCTGGAATTACCAACCCTGTGACGACAATGAGCCCCTGAGGGTTGGGACCTGGGGAGTGTGATGCCCTTTTCTTTATGGAAGAAAATATGCTCAGTAGCCTATTGTAGGGATCCACCATTTATTAACCTTTCTTATTGGCCTGTTTTACATAGGGAGAAATGAATGCATACATATATAAGTATCTAAAGAGGATCGTGGTGTCCATTGCCGTGATAGTCTCAACCACTTGTTCATTACTTTTCTACTGAAAGGACTGTTGTACCTTGGAATATTAGATCTAAACTTCCTACCAGCAAATGGGGAATCAAATGGAAAATTCCACATATGGGGCATATGGCTCCTCGCTAGGAGTTCACTAATGATGTTCTCTATATAAAGAATGCTTCATGTCAGAGACCTTGGTGTTCCTATGAAAGGAAGGAAGCAGCAGTGGATTTTTTGGAAAGGTAAACCATCAAATGGATACTCTGATGATAATGGGTGATCTCTAAAGATGTTACCAACCTGTTTTGGCTAAAACTCAAGCCTGATAAAGTAGGGGGTCTCTGGATTGGTTCATCTACTAAACCCACATTCTTAAGTTATTTTCTGAATATATCTGTTTTCCCACTTCCCCTTATAAAATTTTTGAAAGTATCTAGATCTTATGCCTTGAAAAATATAACTTTAAATGATACAGGAAAATGTGTTATAAGAAATGTCCTCAATTTTTTTTAACATTATGCAATGTTCCCTCGCCAGAAATAACTATGCAAAGAAATAAAGTTTTCCTCTGGGAAGCAACGTAGCTTTAGATCCATTCTCTGGCTGTGTATGTACATTCGTGGATAACCTGTGCAGGGAATCCATACAGTCCCAATGTTGACTTGAGGCTACAAAGGAATATAGTCCCAATGTTAGGCTTGGGGGTTGCAAAGGAACCAATTGTCAATGACATTAAGCACTATTACAAAGTTGAGACAAACTTACCCTTTTAATTTCCTAACTTGGGCTGGAGAGATGGCTCAGTGTTTGAGAGAATTTACTACTCTTCCAAGGAGCTTGAGTTCAGTTCCCAGCACACACACGAGGCACCATAATTTGTAATTCCAGCTCCAGAGTATCTGATAACTCTGGCCTCCTCCAAAAGTACCTGTGCATGCACATGAGCACACGCGCGCGTGCACACACACACACACACACACACACACACACACAGGCATTCATAATTTAATAAAAATAAACATTTAAATTACTAACCCAAGCACAGTCGATTATGAAATGCCACTTTTGCAGTAAATCAGAC
This sequence comes from Onychomys torridus, assembly GCF_903995425.1. NCBI lineage: Eukaryota > Metazoa > Chordata > Mammalia > Rodentia > Cricetidae > Onychomys > Onychomys torridus. Next base: position 6,749,534 of record NC_050453.1, on the reverse strand, counting down.
ACAGTTTGCAGGTCTAAGATTTGAGAGAGCATATGGGAAAAATTCAAAGAAGCCTGTGTTCTTTCCCTCCTGTTCTGATTTACATCTAAACAGAAAGTGTTAATGCACAGTGTGGCCTCAGGAAAGCCTGGACACACTTCTCTACAGTCTTATCCCCATCGGAAATTGTGACTCTTTATCAAGTAGTGGGAACAGCCCAGGTTATGACCCTATTTTCTCAGAACAACTGCTGGCCGAGTAAGATCAACTCATTTTAGGGTGAAATCATGTAAAACCATAGTCTGGCTTTCCTCTAACATCAATATTGGGGAAAAGAAAAGGCAAAGTGAGCCCAGTCCACCTTGGGCTCCTCCAGTTCCTCTTTCCTGTACCTGGCTTGCTGATGCCCCTCTAGACCCTTCCTTCACTCAGTTCACATAACTACTCTAGATCTAGAGGACTGTCTCTACCTTCTGATGAAGACTGAGAGCTGCCAAAGGCTAAGCTCTCCAGGATGTACTCGTGGACAGAAGGTCTGTGCAGCCACCATGCTGCTAGACCTCCACCTTCAATACTCAGTTCTCTCTCACCCCACCCCTTGCCCTGCCTTGCCTTTCCTCCTGTTCTCTTAGGTACCAAAGCCCATCACCTCAGCCCCCACCTGCTGTGCTTAAACTCCCATCTTTATGCATACTATGTCACTCTTTGTAAATCTTACTGATAGTAAATCTTAGTTTTTCAGTTCACTCTTCTTTTTCATCCCTTCTCTCTCTGTCTTTGTTCACATCCTTCTAATTCCTCCAGCTTCTCCTAACTAGATTCCTTTCCAATAGCTAGTTTTCAGTTTTCTCAGTCCTCTCCTGATTCTTCCCCATGTCAAAAGGAGCATCTCTCCTGCTAGTCAGCTCCCTAAAATCTAATTTCCTTCCAGGGAAACATACCCTTATCATATTTATAGAGCGAATGGATACCTCCAGCTTTCCCTCTGATAATCTGGTCGTCTCGACCACATGCCATGAACTGGGGAGTCCTATTTTAGTATTCACTGTCCTTTACACTTTTCCATTTCTATAAGACTCTGTGTAGTTTCCTCAATCTTTACTGCCGCCCCCGTACCATGCACCAGCTAACGTCTGTCCACCACAGCTCATGTGGCTCCTCTTACAGCAGTTCGCCCCTAGGACTACCTCCTTCCTACCTCTCCTGATCTCATCCCACAGTCTGTGCCAAGGCTCCTTTCCTGGGTCTCGCCCTGCCCCATGCTTCTCTTTAATCATCAATCATACTAAATTATAGTATTTATACTTACAAGTCTATATTTACCATGACACAATGAACTGGAAGAGTAGGAGCACACTTCCCCACCCCCCTAGTACCTAACACAGAAAGGGATGCCAAGTCATGTAGAAGCTTGAATGAGTAAACCAGACAGTAGAATTTAACTATGCAAACCAGTGCATCCTTGATGTGATGAATTTATTCAGAACTGGCTTTCATCAACAGATTTTAAGAAGTCAATTCACAATAAACATTGGGAATTTTACCTAATGGATGTTTGCAGGAACTTTAGAAATGGGTAACAGTACACAATACTCAAGATCAATTTAAAACACATTCAGTAGCAGCATTTATTTCTGGTAGTCATTGTGTCAAAACAGCTACTATAGTCTACCTCCTGATTTTGGCCCCAATACTTCTCACCTGGTTAGCCCTAGCTTGGCACCAAAGGTCAGTTCTCTTCCTTCTGTCCTTTCCTCCCTTGAATTACCTCAGACCTGCCCTCTATTACACAGAATAGGATCAGTTTTCTGGTGCTCAAGCTACAGTTAGGGAGTGGGAGAAAAAAGGGGGCAAATTCATACCTGGCCCTCACTCAAGTGGGTCATAACTCTGTCAACTATGCCTTGAAGGGTTAAGGTAACAACAGCCCAAAGCCACCCTGCAGATAAATCTGTAGCATTTACTACTTGCTATTGCACATTGAAATTGCATCTTTCCCCTTGTATCTATGGATATGTGGTTTTAGCCAGCTTACATGGAGCTGAACACATGAAAAACTTGACTTCTCCTTGAAAACATGAAACAACTCCAAAATTTGAGTTATTTTTATTTCATTAGAACCTCCATATGCATAGTCTACCTTGAGAAATGCATGCTGGAAACTAAACTATGGCCTTTTTGGTTCTTTGGCAATTTTTTTGTATGTGTATATGTGTGTGGCATTCCTGAATGCACAAGCACACATGCATATGTTTGTGTGTGTGTACATAAACACACACATGTGAACACATGAATGTATGCATGTATGTAGAGGCCAGACATCGGTACCAGATGTCTTACCAGTCACTGTCCACCTTATAGATACAGTCAGTGTTTCTCACTTGAATCCAGAGCTTGCAGCTTTGGCTCCTGTGGTTAGCTAGTTTTCTCTAAGGATCTCTTAGGACTGCCCTGAAAATAAGGTTTCAGGGAGGCTGCTCCATCAGCCTTTATGTGGTAGGCACTGAGGATTTAAACACTAGACCTCACATCTGTATGGCAAGTATCCCACACACTGAATATCTCCCAGTCTTCCTTGGTGATTTTTAATATATCCCTCAAGGACAGAGAGATGAGCTCCAAAGAAGCCGATTAAACCATGGTGCTTCATCTCCTGAATCAACAAGTTCATGTGCTGTTGAAGTCTGAACTCTAAATGATTGTTTGAAGCTGTCAGCAGAGAAACCTAGGCCTCAGTGTGTGCTCTGTCTAGCATTGAGGGATAACAAGATGGACAGCTTTCTTCTCAGAAATCAGTTGCTCTTTTGAATGCCAGTACGCTTGAGGCCCTTTGAAATCTATCTAGACTGTTTCCTTTCTTCAGTGTGCTGCTGAATAAATTGTATTTGAATATCCTAAGCAATTTTTTTTTCTTCTAAAAATGTCAGAGACTTACTTTTTACAGAGTAACTTGCATAGGAGACATGCTCAGCCAGAAGTTGTTGACTGAAGGGAGCCCAAGAGAAGGGGCTTTGTGAAAGCCCCTTAGAGAAGGCATGGGGTCTGCGCAGAGCACAGCTACTACCTTCAGGAGACTCACCATTCTACTGTCAGGTTCTCCACTGACACATCTCCACATCTGTGAGTGCCTCAGGGGCTGGAGAGATGGATCAGTGGTTAAGAGCACTGGCTGTTCTTTGCAAAAAAGGATCTGAGGTCAGTTCCCAGCATCTGCATGGTACCTCACAGTCATTTGTATCTCCAGTTCCAAAGGAATCAGTGCCTTCCCCTGCCCTCTTTGGGTACTGCGTATATGATACACATGCATATATAAAAGAAAAAATACTCACATAAAATGAAAAGTACATAAATCCAAAACATTATTTTTAAAAGAATAATTAAGGACAGACTTTGAACTGTGGCTATTTCTGTACATATTTTATTCTTTATGCTGAAGACTCCACTGCATGAAACAATGAATCTTATCATGATTAACTCTGTACTTTCTGTAACTGTCCAGACTGCCTAATGTAATATCGTCAGGAGATATGTTGTCCATATTAGTTTGTTATTCATAGATACATATTGACAAATAAGACTGAAGATCCCTGCCTCAATGGAAATAAGTTTGCATTAAAGCAGGCAAAAGGGTGGATGGACCATCCAGTCATAACAAAGTAAGAAAAGTAACACATCAAAGAAAAGATGACCATGGTGTCATAAGGGTTATGAGGGAAATAGAAAGGTATCTGTGCTGGAAACTAAGTCAGAATCCCCTTGGAAGAAGCTAGAATAAGGCAGCAAATGTCAAGCAAGCTGCAGGGACAGAGGAATCTACACAGAGAACTGAGCAAATAAGACGCAAAGCCTATGGCGTCTGAAGCAGGTTCACCCAGGAGAGGTGTAAATCCTAGAGACAGGGAAGACCTGAGCTTGAGCATTTGGAGATAGAAAAGGGGGTGGCCAGAGGACCATACTTGAGGGACCCTATGGTGCTAGGGAGGCTGGGGTAGAGAAATAGAGACCATGACAAGAAATAGTGACCACAGAGACCATGGTATGAAGGGAATGATTTAAAAAAAAAAAAAAAAAAGAGTCCTGGCTTTCTGGCTTGAGAAGATTAATCTGTGGGCAAGCTTGGAGCTACATATACTGTAGAAGGAACATCAAGAATTCCAATGTTGATGCTTTGAGCTTTTGACATGTAAATAGATAGCTAAATGATGGTGTCACATAAAGGGTTGGATTTATAAGTCTGAAGCCCACGGGAGAATTGGTATAAAATATGCCTTGGGGAGCCTTTGATGTAGGTGAGCAAGAGAGACCATCAAGGGAATTTGGGAGGGAAGATGTGGGGGTGGGACAAGAGAAGAATGCAGAAGTGAGGAGAGATCCTGGGGCTCTAAGACACTACAATGTTTTAAGAGTCAGTTGAAGAATCTTGAGAAACCAGGAAGTCAGCCCAGAAAGTATTTAAAAAGGACATGCATAGCCCCAGTACAAGAGGGAAGTAGAATTTCTAACTGCCTGAACTGGATAATTCCAGTAAATGCCTGATTGTGCTTCCTTCCACACAACCCAAGCAAAGAGTGTCAGAGTTTCAAATGCCCACATTTTCTCCCAGCTTTCCTCCATTAAATTAGAGCCAGAACAAAGGCCAAGCCTCAGAAACTGCCCACGGTCAGTGGTGTGGCATTCAGAAGTCAAGCCAGAGGAAAAGCAAATCCAGGCTTGGTGACTTGTTTCATCTCCAAAGCAAAGGCAGCACATGCTTGTCTCTTCCACAGTGAGACTGCTTTCACCCACAGATAAGGGCTAGCTGCCTTGTGGAGGGAGCTGTCCCATTTCACAAGGCTTGTATTTTATCCTCACAATAAAACTTCACTGTGTCATTTCTGCCAGGAGTTTGGGTGACACCTCGACACATCATCATCAATTCTACAACTGTGGAATTATATTGGAATCCTCCAGAAAAGCCCAACGGCCTCATTTCTCAATATCAGCTGAGGCGTAATGGAAGCTTGCTTCTCGTGGGCAGCAGTGATGAACAGAATTTCACTGATAAAAACCTGGAACCCAACAGCAGGTGACAGAGGGAAACTTGTCCAACCATACTGTAAGCTTTCTAAGTTGTTCAAGGCTGAGAAAGAATACCTCCCCATTAAAATGTTATTCAATTATTGAATTAATCTCCTTATTCATTAGCCATGCTGTCATGGATAAAATTGCTAAATAGTTGTTAGTTTTCAGCCTACATTAAATCCTTTTACCATACAGATGATTCGTCCTCTATTTGACAAAAAAAGTCATGAGAAATTTAAATATACAAAATACAATGTCCAACTTCAAAAATTATCCAGTGGTATTTAAAATTTATGTTCCAAAGTTAGCAACTAAAGAGATTGGGAGACGTGTGTTGCCATCACCTACCACTTATCTCCTCTCCACTCACTACCTTGCAATGCTCTGTCTACAGGAGTCATCTTAGCCACCCATTTGCAATTCATACCCATTCATTTCTCAGTAGACACAAGATAAACCTTACGTCAACAGATGTTTCATTGCAGAGAATAGAGAATAATTTAGTTTTATTGTGGAAGATAACAGATCAATTTAAATATCTCTGCTTCTAAACGAATCTCCCTGAAATTCAAACAGTTTAGACACAGAAAAGACTAAATTGAATTTTCACAGCCCAGTAGCACACACCAAGATGTTCCTGAAATTCTCCGGAAAAGTCATGAATGACTACAGCGTTCCACATGGAGTTGGGAGACAGCTCTAGAGAGCAGCATGGTCAATGCTAGACACCACGACCAAGCTCATGACAACATTTCTCATAGGAAAGAATTCAAAAATTGTCACAAATTTAGGGCAAACCAACAGGTTAGGAAGCAGCAAACATTGCCCCAGTCTCTTAAAGATTGGCTGATAACAGCTTTTTGTGTCTTCAGGTATGTTTACAAGTTAGAAGCAAAAACTGGAGGAGGCAGCAGTGTGAGCGAGGATTACGTTGTCCAGATGCCTGTGTGGACCCCAGAAGATGTCCGTCCCCCATGCAATGTCACTGCACTGGGCTCTGATTCCATATTTGTAGCATGGCCAACACCAGGTAAAGAAAAAAATGGAATCATTTCTCTCTCTCTCTCTCTCTCTCTCTCTCTCTCTCTCTCTCTCTCTCTCATAGTTTCATGGAAACAGGCTGAAAATGTGCCTTCACAGTAAACCATAGCTTCCTCACAGATAAACATGAATGGAGCAGTCAAAACACACATCTACACATGTAAGTCTATATGTGTGTTATTGTATATATATATATACAATATATATATATTAGTTATACCTCTGTTGCTGCAATATTAACACCACAAACAGAAACAACTTAGAAAAGTTTCTTTTAGATTATGGCTCCAATGGAATATATGACAGCAGGCAGCTGGAGAAGGAAGCTGAGAGATCACAAGCAGAGAGTGAACCAGAAGAGGGATATAGCTATAAACCCTCAAAGCCTGCCCCCAATGTCACACTTCCTCTAGCAAGGCTCCAACTCCTCAAGATTCCATAACTTCTCCCATCTGGCAGCTCCACCATCTGGGGACCAAGCATTCAAATACTTGAGCCTATGTGGGTGGACATTTCTCATTCAAATTATCATAATATATATTTTTACACATATGTACATTTACATGCATGCATATCTACCTATATAAATATGTAGATACATCTATCTGCCTCTCTATCAAAGCAGTGCATTTTGGGAATTCAAAATTCTAAAAACTCTGTCTTTTCACTCATGCATATGTATCTGAGGCAAATCAGAGGGTATAACCACTCTGGGCATTCCTTTCCACAGGGATCCTGGGTGGGCTCATTGGCCTAGAGTGTTTTGTCTGTATGGCATCAGGGAACTTGGGAAGACATTGGCCTGTTCTAACTATGAGCTTACTGTGTGAATGGTGATAACCATTGGATGCCGCCTCTCTGCTCAGTGACCCCCTTTAGGCCATTTCATCAATGCCAAATTGCTTTGATGATTTAGTGCATTATTACATTCTGATATAAGTATAATCCTTGGGTAGATACTATGGAGATTAAATAAAAGAGCTGGATAGGTCAGTGGGTAGAGTACTTTCCATCCTCATACGAGGACCTGAGGTAAAATTCCCTACACCCATGTAAGAAATCCAGGGTGATAGTATGAACCTATAATCCTGGATAGGGGAAGGCAGAGGCGGGACAATCCCTGAGATGTGCTAACTTGCTGTTCTGTCTGAATCTGGGAGCTCTGGGCTCCAGAAAGACTGTTTCAGAAAATAAGTTGGAGAAAGATAGAGAATGGTACCTGTCAGTGATTCCAGCCTCTGTGTGTGTAAGCATACCACCTCACCTCACCTCTCTCTCACACACACATACATGCACATGTACACACATGCACAAAGAAAGGGGAGAGCAAGGGAGAGAGACTGAAATTATCCCTATCTTTCCACATAAAGTACAGGTGGTTAAGTAAAATTTAAACCTGATTATAGGCTTAAAATTCACTTTCAAAATATTTGATTTTATTTTTACTTTCAGTGCTAGAGAGAGAACTTGGGACTTTGCACACATTATATAAGAAACTACCATCTAGCACTAGGCTACATACCCTGACCATAAATGTTCTGGGGTTCTAGAACAGAATCCCCAGCTTTACACATGCCAAGCATGCACTCCACTATGGAGCCCTCAGTCCCTGATCTTATTTTCAATCCCCTCTCTTGAATTGAAATTGAAACAAACTCCATTAGCCTAAGTTCAACCACAAGTCAGCCCAGTGTTAAAAATAGCTGTTCTGGCCATTGGCAGACCTGTTTCTTAAAGTAATCATCAAGGACATGCTTGTCACTGAAGGACTGAAAACACCATCTTCTGGGCAAGACACAAACATGGCCGTCATGAACTTACCACAGCTGTGATTTCCTGCACCAAGTCTGCACAAGGCTGGGCCTGCCAACAAACAGTCATGGATGGAGGCGGGGTCATGGGGCTCTACCCCTCACTGGAGATTTAAGGTTGTTGATGGGCTCTCTGAAGGGGGAGCCATTGTCCTGGGTTGTGTAGCCACCAGAAAGCTCTCTGGCTCCAGTGGGTAGTCCAGTCCATTGTGACAGATGGCCCCGCTTAAGTTCAGTGGGTCACAAAACAGAACGAGAAGACATGGATGTGGGGAAGGAACCTCTATGGAGGAAAGGGGATTCACAGCAGAGAGAGGAGTCAAGAGAGTGAAAGGTGAGAATGTCCTGAGCTCATCCTATATGTTTTATGAAATTGTCAAAAACCTAATTAATAATATATACACATAACACCTGATCAGTTTGTACAATAGCTAACTACTAATAGAGACTATGGAATTTTCTAACTAGGCTTTCGTTAAAAACTTTTTCACAATTAAGAAGAAAAGCTATGCTGTGTGCTCTTAAAAATACGTAAAGATCCACTGTTAGAAATGTGTATTGTCCTTCTGATGTCAGACGCTCTGACCAGGGAGAGAGGCTTGTGTCTTGTCGAGGTAGAATGTTCAGTAGATGTCTATTGGATTTGCTTGTGTCTTGTCAAGGTAGAATGTTCAGTAGATGTCTATTGGATTTGCTTGTGTCTTGTCGAGGTAGAATGTTCAGTAGATGTCTATTGGATTTGCTTGTGTCTTGTCGAGGTAGAATGTTCAGTAGATGTCTATTAGATTTATTTGATTGATGTTGTCATTTGACTCCAATGTGTCTTTGGTTTTTGTTTGTTTGTTTGGGGGGGATCTGGATAATTTGTTGGTGACAGTGGGGTACTGAAGTCACCCACAATCACTGTGCTGGTATTAATCTGTGGCTTTAGATATAGATTGTCTTGTGAAACTGTATTTACCATGTTTGGTGACTGTGCGTCTATAATTTTAATGTTCTGATGTTGAGTGCCACATAATAATATTTACTTCTTCCACTTGGAGCTTCAACAATTTCACAGATATTAGAATAGCAATGCCTGTTCACTTCTTAGTTCTTTTTGCTTAGAAGCCTACTATCTAGCTTTTTACCCTAAGGTGGTGACCATGCTTGGTGATAAGGTGTATGTCCCAGAGGCAGCAAACACGTGGAATCTATTTGCTAGTCCAAACCTGTGGGTTTGAGTCTTTTCATTAGCGAATTAAGACCATTAATATTGAGAGTTATTGAAAGGTTTTGTATTCGTTCTTGTCATTCTATAGATTCTGTGGTGATTTCTTAGGCCCCTTCTGATGAATAGTCCTGATATTAGTATTTACATGTAGAATTGTTACAAAGGTTAAATGATGTCATTTATGTAACTGGCATTTATTACCTGGGTTTATATGATAATTCTATAGATATGAGCAATCTTTTAAATTTAACTCTTAATAGCTTCAATACAATCATTTTTATAACTCATTTTTTATTTATTTTCTGGGCCCAGGAAATGGTTCATCAGGTAAAGACACCAGCCTAGCTGTTCAAGCCTAATGGCTGGAGTTTTATCCCCCAAGCCCACACAAGAAACCTGATGCTGTGGTGCACACCTATAATTCTAGTACTCCTATGCAAAATGGGAGGCAGGGGCAAGAGAGTTGGGAGAAATCTCAGAGTCCAGCTGTCTCAGAATACACAGTACAACAGAATCAAGAGAGTCCTGCCTGGACCAAGTGGGAAGTGAGAACTATAGGCTAAAGTTGTCTCCTGACCTCCATGAGCGCACCATGACACGGGCATGCACACACACACATACATACAACACACTTACCTTTAAAACGTATTTTCTCTAAGTGTTTCCCCAGAGCTAATACCTTCATTTTCAAAATAACAAAAGCACTTGGTACAATACAGTATTAAAAATTTTTCAAGATGTTTCTCAAATTTCCTTGCACTGTGTCATTTTCTTCTTTGAATTCACCATTACACTTTTATGTTGGATATATAATACTTTCAATAAGGAAAGTCCCACTATGGAATAAAAGATAAACCTTGCTTATAAAATGTAACAGTAACACTTTCCTATCTCAAGCTTGGTAGAAATTTCCATCCAGTCCAGACTAAGGGAAAATGAAGAATTACATGCTAACTCTGACCATTTAACCAATTGTTAAATCTATAATTTCCAGGCCTGTCAATATTTTAGATGCATAAAATCTATTACGGAAACAGTGTTATATATAGAAGAATCTTAAACATAATTTTCCTGGTGCCTGGAAGGAGTCCAAACTCAGGAAGCATCAGGTGACTGTGCCCTGTGCATCGTGTGCAGTTGGTTCTATCAGAAAGTGTCTCTTGATTTGCATAATATTTTCTCTGTACTGAGTAGTCACAAATGTATGTTTTAAGTGGAAGGGAAGCAAACTTGTTTTGAGCAAAGTTGTTTACAGAATTTTCTAGATCTTATCCCATATTCTGAAGTTTAGAATGATTGCACCATAGACATAGCAATCAAGGACTCCACACTTGTAGTTTCCAGCCATGAGCAGACTTTAGAAACCCTGGTGATCTTATTCTAAAGCAAATCCTCAGACTAAGAGGTGTCTCAGTTGGAAGCTTGCAGAAATCCCTGGGCCATCTCTAAACATTGCTTAAGCCGAACATGGTGCACACTGTGCTTGTAGCACTATGGAGAAAGAGGGAGGAGGATCAGAAGTTTAAAGTCGTCTTCAGCTATATAGGAAGTGGGAAATCTGCTTGGACTACATGAAACTCCATCCAAAAAGAAAAACACAAATCCTCCACTCCAGGCTAATGGAAAAAGATTCTCTTGAGGTAGAGGCAAGAGATATAGGTTTGTTTGTTTGTTTGTTTGTTTGTTTGTTTGTTTGTTTTTAAGAGCTCTCCACATGACTTAAATGCAACACCAAAGTTTAATAACTCTGACTCTCTCACACCCAACCAAAGTGGTCAGCAACACTACTTCCTGAAGAGAGAAGTCAATGGTTTTCTCTTGAATGTACAAAGCCAAAATATTGATGGAATTAGTTGATTTTTTTTCACGTGCATTTTGTGGGAATCAATATGAACAGAGTAACCTCAAGCAGGTAAGTTCCTGGGAGCAAATACTCCATGTGGTTGCTTGGCAACACAAGAATTGCCTAGGTAATTAAGTGTATTTCAGGTTTTCAAATTATGTTTCCAATACTATCGATAAACTACATCTTAGATCGTGCCAATAAATCTGCTGGTAAAAGGAGTTAGGACCCCCAGGAGAAGGGTAGATGTGATAGTGAGAACTGATATCATAGATGCACACTTCTTAAATCCTACTATGTGCCAAATACTCCCAGGCTCCAGTTACTTCTTATGCAGACACTAAGAGGTAATTTTTCATACTAGGAATTTGAATTGTGGAATAATAGTATCATATGCTCAAGGTCATCAGGCATTGCCAGGATTCAAATGTGAATCTGTTCAATAGCTGTCTCTAACAAGTAATTCCTTCCTGCCTTTGGTTTAACTCCCCAATCCAAAGCTTTGCCTTTTTCACTGGAAGTCTTACAAATGCATGAGATATGCAGTCTGCTTTATGAAGTGGTAGCCAATGGCTCCAGGGGACAGGGCTAGCTGTTGGTTAAAACCAAATGATTCCGGGAGGAGGTTGTTTGGTCGGGCAAGTCCAGAGCAGGAGAATTAATTGAGAAATGGTGAGCCCTGTAAGGGCAAAGAGTCACCAAACTAAAGTATATGGATGAACCAGAAGACTGTGCCTACCCAGCCCAGAGTCCAGAAAGAGTAGTCAGGACTCAGCAAGCAAGAGCAGGAAAGGCCAGCTAGGTGAGAACAGGGAAGGTTGAGAAATGTCTCAACTACCCATGAAGAGATCATTCAAAAAATGGTTTACAGCCTTGTTCAATATTCTCTGTCCTAGGCAAAGCTGGGTCCATTTATCCCCTATTTACCTGATAAATGTCAGTAGAGGTAATTCCAAAACACTCAAACCTGTAAAACATTAAGATGCCTGCTCTTTGTATGGTGGGTGATGGACAGCAACATATTTTACAAGATGTTTGTTGGCTTTGTGGGAAAACCAATAAGAAATGGGAAGTTTGTATTACCATGCAGGAAATACAAACTTCCCATGCCCTGCAGAGTAAAAGTATCCATACACTTGATTTTCTGTTAAGGACCACAACTCTCTCCATGGATGCTCAACACCACATGTGCGTACACACACACACACACACACACACACACACACACACACACATACACACACACCAGAGAGAGAAAGAGACTGACTTTAAAGAAAAATACACACATACCCGTGTTTTCCAAAGACTTGCTGTTGTCTGGTGGCTGCATAGTTTATCAGCTTTCAGGACAGAAGGGGACAGGTTCAGTGTGGACTGAGCCCACCTCTTAGTTTCCCTGTGGCCGTGGCAGACTGTGAAGTGCCCAAAGCTCAGGCTCTGCCTTTTAGAAGGGCAAGAGCTAGAGAGAGATGGTTCTATGGGAAAGAGCCAGGCCTGCTCTCTCCAAGGACCAGATTCAATTCTGTTCCCAACGGCCACTTAGGCAGTTCATAAGTGCTGTAACATTAGCTCTGATGCCCTCCTGTGGCTTCCGTGAGCATCTGTACTCATAGACACATATACACAGAATTTAAACTAAATCAGTGCTGAAAAGATAGTGCAATGGTAAAAAGAGCACTGGCTGCTCTTCCAGATTACTCAAGTTCGATTCCCAGGACCGACACAGTGGCTCACAACTGTCTGTAACTCAAGTCCCATGGAATTCAACACCCTCTTCTGGCTTCTAAGGGTACTGCATGAGCATGAAGTGCAGACATGCACATAAGCAAAATACCCACACACAGAAAAATAAAATGAAATGAAAAAATTGCATAGATATAAATAGAATCTTTTTTAAGGAGGAGGGAGTCACAATAGTAACTTATCTTCCATTGCTGAGGTGTGAATATTTAAGACCATGTGGTAAACAGTTCTGAAAAGATAATAGCCAGTTGTTCAAATTAGAGGCAAGAGGGGCCAGGTTAGTCTCCTCCTCAAGTATCCTCTTTCCTAGTATTTGCTCTGGACCTTGGACCAGGACAGATCCAACAGAAAGAAAGCAATGATATATGTAACCTTAATGGGTGAAAAATGGTAGAATATTGAGAAGCAAATGTTTCATAGAACATAAACCGTTTACTCAGAGAAAGAACAGAGGCAGCCAGTCCTGCTGTTTAAGAACCCAAACATTCAAAATTATTTAAACTCTGCAGATAATAATGAGCCATTGTAATTTATCAAGATGATGACTATATTTTGAACTATCCACCCCTTAATCATGTCCTAATTAACAATAGCACCGCATTCAGCAAGAGCTTTTTCTCACTAAGGATTGTGAGTTATTTAAGTTTAAGGCATAATATTGAAACCCTGGCACTTTCCCTTGCCCATTTATCTTTTAGTCCATTAAAGAAAAGAATTGGCAACCATGCTTCTGCTGGGAAATCATTTTAATTAATCCTGCGTGGGCACATAAATACTTTTTATTAATCACGTTTTGATGAAAGGTTAGTTAGCCACAATATGGGCCATCTTTAGACACAAGACACCCCAGTGGGTGTTGAGTTAAAGCTTCAGCTGTAGTGAGTGGAGTTGGATGCTATCTGTTTAACAACAAAGTTCACATCAACTTTTCTAAATAAAAAATTCACCTTGCCCTAATTTGGATGATTCAACATTAGCTATTTTTTCGGTTTTCACTGTTGAATGCAGTAACCAAATGACAAGGATTGGAAAGCTTCAAAAGAAAAAATGAAACCCAGTTCATGGTCTATGTTTCATTTGCATATTAATAAGTAAATGTATCTTGTATTATTGAGTCTTAACATGAGCTAGGCATTTTGTTGAGGTAAACACTTACCCCTCTCAGTAACTGTAACTTCATGGCTCAGGTCTTGTTCTCTACATTTGTTTGGGGGTTTTGGTGATAGTGTCTCATTACATAATCAAGGCATACTTTTAGCAATCCCTCTGTCTCAACATTGCAAATGGCTGGAATTACAGGTGTGGGCTACCACATCAACCTATTTTCCATATTTTACTAGTGAGGAAAGTCAACGCAGATTTTTTTTAAAACTGTGACTTTCTCTAGGCTATTCATTACATAGATATCAGAAGCAACCTACAGGGCTTATATTGTCTCATGACTTTCCCTTTTAACTATTTACTTTTTAAATGCTTTAAAGTTAGCATATACTCAGTGTACTCAAGGATGAGGTTAATTATGGCATTTTCATATGTGCTATCATATCTTTTGTCCATAGCGCCTGTCTTCACTGCCCTCACTCCCCCCACAGTGCTACAACCACCTCCTGTCCAGATGATCATTGTCTAGTTTGCTGTCGTGTGTCTATGTGTGCGTGTGTATATATTATTAAAATCCGTATTCTATTTTTCTTCCTAATTGATATATAGAGCAAATCATTTTATCATTTATGTAATCAAGTTCAAAAATTTAAAAATAATTTTACTATAGATACAGAATATGTGAATTACCACAGTATAATGCTGGGCGATCCAACCAATGGTCCAGCAGGGTCATTTTATCTGCAGCTTCAAAACCTCATAGAATGCAGAATTCATTTGCTTTTAGGTAGAGTGGTTCTTGTGTTCACTTAACCAACAAGAATGTATTTACTGATCCCACTCATGGGTGTGGCAGGACTGGGACACTGGATCACACTGAAAGGCTTAAAGAAGCTGAGACATGGTCCCTCCTCTGGGAAACCCCGCCATCTGCGGAGGGAGCAAAGGGCTGCAGAGTGGAGCTGTCAGCCTCTGGCAGCATCCTCTACAGTTACCATCAAAGAAGTGAAGGAAGCCTGCTTCACCTCTCACTCCCCAAAAGGACACAATTGAGACACCTGTGCCTGCACAGACCAGGGTGTTGGCCAGTGTGTTAGAGACACTCTTCTAAGTGTAAGCTGTCTTTGGAAGCAAATGCTGCTATCAGACTGAATTAATGCGTTCTACATTTTTTTTTTTTTACTCTTAGAATTGTTGCTGTTCCTGTTGCTTAAAAAAGGGATGTAAAAAGGGCTCATATGATTGACTTGTCCCATTGTAAAGTATGCACCTGCTGTGAAATGAAGCCACAAAGAGGGGGAAAAAAGTTGAATAATTTAACTTTTTTATTTGTAAAGATAATCAGGGTTTTTCTGATTACATCTTAACTTCATAAATGTTAAATAACCTATCAGCATCTAGTTGTTGTAAATTATGAAAAGGAGCGCTGCCAGGAATATTAACCAACACAACCCTTGTTCTTCAGAGAACAAGAAAATGTGTTATGGCAGCTTGTCACTGTGCGACTGGTAACTCTGACACCAAATAACAAAACTGCCATTTGCACTTAGGGTAGATTGGTGCACTCGCGTTTCCGAGGCTCCTTTTGCTCTGACAGGAATTTATGAACTTGGGAACTAACCAAGTCGTGAGGCTCCCCAGCTGATTCTAACAAATATGCCCGTTTCATTTCATTTAGTCATCAGGATACCAGAGGGCTCCATCATCTCAGATCCATTGCAGATGGCCCAGGGTTTCGGGGACGCCATAGACTGCGTGTCGCTGCCCTGCAAAGTGATGGCAGTGGTGGGACCTTCTTTTCTAGGTGTTTGTCAGTGTTTGACATGTCCACAGTTTAAAGTGCATTTTCTGCTCCAACACCTCATAGGTGCACGTAAAGGGCTCTTGTTGCCCATTAATTGCAAGGTGAAAAATACATTTCCCGGGTTCATGCCGTGGCTAGCCATGCTCAAACCTAGATCAATACTGTGTCCATAGCTGAAGCACAGTAGAAGGGCAATCTTGTGCCCTAGCCCCACTGGGAGTGCTGTCATTTTTGAACAGAGAAGTTGAAGGATGCAGAGCCTGGAAGCAGTCTGCTGTAGGTCCAGACTGAAGACAAAGAAGCTGACTTTGGACAGATTGGGTGGGAGACCACTTGAAATTACCACCAAGGATGAATGACAGGCTGTTTTCACTGCACAACTTGACCATGTACAAGGCACACTTAAAAATGCATACAGTGAGAGAGTGTGAGGAGAGTCACTTGCATGGATGGAACATTCATATCTATTTGGATAGTGGCTTTATATAAGAGAGGGTTTTATAAGTGTTGGAGGGAACATGAGAGAATGGTGAGTATGCCTTCCATACTCTTCCACAAGATCTACCCAAGGAATGAAAGAAACAGAGTGGGCATGTCATCCTGAAGAGTCAGCCTCAAGCAATGGCCATGAGTTTACAGTTTCTTAGCCTCATATTTGATCTTCTAACCCATGTAGGTGTGGCATCCGTATGTTTGCCTTGAGTCCCATAGTGTTGGAAGGCATTTGCTACAAATGTCCATCATTAAAAAGTGATGCATTGTTAGATTCTAGGTACTAGGAAAACCTAAGAGAGCCAACTCCAGGCTCAGTGTCCAGGCCATCCTTCTCACCTCATAGTGCCATACATGACAGACAGCAGCCTCCCTTCTGTTGACTGCAGACTACATCAGGGTACTAAGGAGAGAGACTCCAAAGTGACTTGGAATGATGAGGTGTTCCAATGTTCCAATGATCAGGAGTACCTGATAGAAATTTCTGTAAAGACATATTCCTGTTTAAAAGTCAAATTGCAAACTGGAAGGGTCCCTGGTTCGTTCTCCAGTCATCTATACTACTTCAAGAAGTGCTGTCTGTAGGATGTTTTAAAGGGAATGGGGAGCCTCATGGCATTCTTCTTTAATATGTTACCCAGGTTCTCCTCACCAGTTAATGAACTGAGAGTCTCAAATGATCTCCATAATCAATTCCTTCCCCCAACCCTCAAACTTCATTTTAATTACAGCAATTTGCTAGGAACACTAAAAATATTCCTGGTTTCTTCCGACAGTTGAGAATTAGGCCTTGGAGAACATCTTCTAGATAAGTCCATGATGTGTATGCATTACACCAACCAAGAGAAATGTGAACTTATCTGAAACTTCTAGGGATTTGATCTTATGATAGCTTTTTATCCTCTCATGAAAAGAAGTAAGATAGACTTCGCTACTGGGACCCCGAGCAGAAGTGTCATAGGCCAGCGCCTATGTCTGGGCTGTGTTGTTCATGGCGAATTCATTTCAAGGCAACATGGAGAGACTAAAGTTATTCTCTGAGTTTCTCTTGAGCAGTTGTTTCCAGCCCAAGGTGCTTCAGCATGAATTTCTTTGGTAGTCTTATGCTGTGGTTCACTCTGAAGTGACTCCTGCTTTTGACCTTTAGTCTTGTAAAAACTTTCATGAATTTCCATTTTCTACATTCAGACATTTTAATCAGAAAAACTCACAGCCAGTTTTTATGAACAAAGAAAAGTGAAATTATACTAATTTCCTTGGTTCAGACAGGAAAATCGTGTGTTCCTAGAATTTTACAAGTCAAAGGAATATTCCACAAAGTTCTGTGTTTGTCCTTGTCTTTTTGTTGTTGTTGTTGTTTTTGTTGTTGTTGTTGTTTTGAGTATCACAAGAGTTTATTTAGCAAAAAGTTCGTATGAAGATGTACATGACCCAATTCTACACCCCAATCAATTAGTCCTTAGGGGAAGGATGTGGACTCCTCTGCTAACCAGCCATTGTTTATATTCTTTCCAAGCCTTCTAACATGATGATGCTGTTTCCTCATGTGACCACCATGCCGATGTTATTCTGTTGCCCACTAGTTGCCATTTCCACACACTCATCAGTCACAAGATTCATAAGGGGATCAAAGCTCCATAGTATTCCTTATACATGTCAGCCACCATTTAACTTCAATGATAACTTCTTGTCCATAAATTTCTTCAGCTTGGGAGGATGGGCCTTGCTCATGGTGACTTTTCAGCGGGCTCAGTATGGTGGATGTTTGTCCCTGTCTTTGAGTACTCTTTGACATGAGGCCACATGTGTCCAGGATGTGTGGGTCTCAGACTAGGAAACTGGGTCTTTAGAATGTAAAATCTCTCTAATTTTCCTATTTCATTAATGGCAATTTGACTGGTTCAAAACTGGTCTGTTTATCTACACAGCTTTTCTCAGCCCTGCCCTGATTTTCCTTTCCTGCTAGCTTAATCTAAGATTCTACTTTCAAAGCTTAGAAATATAAGCTTTGATGTGCAGCCACACTGTATCATTACTACCCACAACAAGCCAATGTGCAATCCAGACAAGACTTTTAACTTGACTGAGTTTCTTCTCTTTAAGCAGGGAGGGGGTGCTCAGCTTTTAAGAGTATGTGTTACTCTTTTGGAGGATCCTGGTTCAGTTCCAAGCTCCTGCATCTGGCAGCTCACAGCTGCCTATAACTGTAGATTCAAGGGCATCAGATGCACTCTTCTGGCCCCTGTGCGAACTTCACACATGATGCGCATACTCACACTCAGGCAATCACATTAAATAAATATTTTTTTTTTGGAGCTGAGGATAAATAAATATTTTTAAACGAGAAAGGTTACCATTATCCTGGAGTCTAATTCATTCATTTAATCACCTGACACATTATTGAGCTACTTTGTGCTAAAAGTTAAACATAGGAGCCACATTCTGCAAAAACAACAGATTCTGACTTTTTAAAATTAGTAATCTGCTATTATGGGAAAAGAGCTGCTCTCTGGGATAACACAGGAATGCAGAAAAAGTGCTATTCTAGTCTGTGTTACTGCTGAAGTCATATGAACCTGCTCCTGACCCCCAGTCTCAAGTTTCAATCCATCATTCACCAGGCAGTGTTGCTTTCCAAATATAGCTTAGATCTTTTTTAACACATTCAACTCCCTTTGTTGTTGATTTTCTATAAATCCCAAATTACATGGAGAGATCATAAAATCTAATGGTCACTTGGGTTCAGGGGATAAAAAAATCAAGGTTACCCCAAGAGACTTCCTTGGCTTAAGGACACAGAGAATGGTGTGACTATTATCTGGAACAGGAAGCTTGGGATGATTCCACTTGGAAGGGGAAATCATAACTTTTTCTGATTGTAATCCCTTTTAGAGATTGAGGTCACTTTAGAAAATGTACGTAGAAACATCTATCAGGCTGTTGAAAAGATGACATTTGAAAGCAGGAATTGAGAATTGGGCTAGCAAGATTTCTCAGCAAGTAAAGGTGCTTGTCACCCAAGCTTCACAAACTGAATTCAGTCTTCAAGACTGAAGAGAACCCTCTCCGACAGAAGAGAACCCACTCCCACAGTAAAGCATCCTCTGACTGCCACACACGTATGAGTGGGATACATGAACACAGCCATGAAAGCATGCTCATGCACACATACATATTTAATATTTAAAAAATGTAATGAAGATTTTTGAAGAATTTAGGAATTGATGATAAAATGATAATTTAAGCATTGAAGACAAATGTGAATAAGTAAGATAGTCTACAATGAAAATAAAAATGCCTGTCCTAGACCTGAGGAGATGGCTTAAACAGGAAAGAGCATGTCATGCCAGCATCAGGACCTGAATTTGATCCCCCCCAGATTCAACATTAAAAACAGACAAAAAAAATCAGACATGGTGCAGCACACACATGTGATTCAAGAGTTGGGGGACAGAGACAAATAGATTCCTACACTTAGTGGTCATTCAGCCTAGCCTACTTGATGGGTTCCAGGTCAAGGAGAAATCCTGTCTCACAAAGAAAAGGTGGACTATGCCAGAGAAACAATACCCAAGGATGTCCTCTGGCCTCTACATGCATGTATAACCCACATATCATACATGTCTGTTCATATGCTCATGAACACACACACACACACACACACACACACACACACACACACACAGGCATGTGCTACTCAGTCTGGGTTGTCAGATTCTACCTAATCAAGCACCCTTTTAATCCCAGTACTCAGTAAGCAGAGGCAAGTAGATCTCTGTGAGTTCAAGGCTGCCTAGTTGACAGAGAGAGTTCCAGGACATCCAGGGCTACACAACACAGAGAAAAACAAACAACAAACAACAACAAATCTCTAAAAGAGATAGTCCTGATAGTGTGAAAATCTTCCCAGTGCCCACTTGCATCCATGGGACACAATCCTGAGCACCTCAGGTGTCTGTCAGCTCTTCCCCTCAGTGGGGCTTTCACCTCCAGAAGCAAAGACATCCTTATGTGGCCCTTATTCCTCATGTCATCAGATCCTGTGATGTCTGCTCTGTGGTGTTGTCTACAGATTTCCTTGTCTCTACAGTAATGACAAACTTATTGATAGGTGTCATGTAACTAATCCTGTGAATGCCCCACACTCCCCAATCAGTGAGATAATTCAGTGAGAACCTCCACTACAGCCTCCATTCAAAGCTCATATCCTTGCCTTTAAAAAGTGTATGTTTCTTCATGACCAAATAAAAGTTAACAGGCATTTAATTAATTATAGGAATAGATTGTGAATAGATTAAATTTTTAAAAAAATAACTACTTTAAGAAGTGCAGGTGAAAAATGACAGTTATTGGACCTAAATTTCATATGTATTTAAGGACCATAAGTTTCACTGACAGAGTGGACTAGCTCAATAATTAATGCCCTGGGAATTCTCCAGGTAGACTGTGATTTGGATATTTTATGGGCTATTATGTCAAAGATCCATGTCAGACAAGAGGCTTACACAATGCTCCACAGAAGAATTATTGTCACAAGCAAACTGGGGTTGGTTTTTTTTTTAATGTACTTTAAGTAAACCTAGGGAAAATATGATACCTTCCTTAATTGCCTTGTGTTTTAAGTGACAGCTGCCTTCATTTTTATTTACCAGTAGAGTGTATCTTTGGATATGATGATTATGAATGTTTAAACAGCTCTTGCCTTTGGAGTGTACACTGCAGTATTCTGCAACGCGTGTTTGGTACAGCTTCAGTGCTCCTCTAAGCCAACCCTCTCCTTGCAGGGATAACCTTGTATGTGTGCATGGTTCTTAAGGGACAGAGTCGTTGACCCTCCTACATGATGCATTTTTGCTTCTTTCTTTCTCTCTTTCTCCCTCTTCCCAGGGATCCTGGTTCCCCAGATTCCGGTGGAGTACAGCATCTTACTCAGTGGTGGAGGTGTGATGCTTTTGGCCTTCTCTGTTGGACGCCGTCAATCTGCCCATCTGAAACACCTGACTCCATTCACACAGTATGAAATAAGGATACAAGCCTGCCAAAACGGTGACTGGCTTTTAGATGCTTGACCCAGGCTTGTTTGAAAAAGTATCTCTGAATATTTTTTTTTTCTTAAAAAGGAACAGTTTCTCAGTTGAAATACAAAGGATAATGTTTAATTTCCAATTTGTGGTAGACTATTTGCCCAGAAAATTCATTTTGGCATCCAATGAAGCATTAGACATCTTTGCACATTACATCATGAATATTTAAATACGTTAAAATGGTAGCTCTGTAAAGCCTTGCTTTATAAGGCCTTTTAAAAGAAAACAGCTCACACAAAGAGGCCATTGATAATATAAAACAAAATGGATTCTAGAATAAATTTCATAGAAAATGTAAAATAAATTTATTTTAAAATTTTCAGGAGAGAGAAGTTATTTAAGAGTTGAATTGCAAGCCAAGCATGGTGGCGCACATCTTCAATCCCAGCACTCAGGAGACAGAGGCAGGGAGAACTCTGAGTTCAGAGCCAGCCTGGTCTACAGAGCAAGTTCCAGGACAGCCATGTCTATTCAGAGAAATCTTGCCTTGAAAAAAAAACAAACAAAAAAAGGGCGGTTGAATTGTATACAAATGAATCTATACATTTGATGGTGTTGCCTTAGACCCAATGCCATGAGTTGAGGTCTGTGCCTTAGGCTGTGGCCTGGTGGAGCATCAACTATGCTATCTTAGACAGAATGTGACCAGCTCTTCTCTCTATTGGAGGATTGACGAAACATAAACCAACATTCAGAAGAGAAAGACATGGAATCTAGAGAGCATATTACACATTCATTATTTATCTCTACTATACATTTAAAACAGATCTAGAAGGCTCAACATGGTGGCACATGCCTCTATAATCCCAACATTTGGAGGCTGAAACAGGTAGATCTCTGTGAGTTCAAGGCCAGCTGGTCTACTGGCAAGTTCCAGGATAGCCAGGGCTATGTAGAAGGACCATGTCTCAAATAAATAAACAGATGTATAAGCAAGATTATATTATGTGTCCATAGCCTGTATATGATAAATAATACCTGGTTGCAAAGTGAGATATAATTCATGCAGATACGGTATTTTGCACCACCTTGGAGAAACTTACCAATCTCCTCTCCACATGAGGTTAGATGGACTCCCACATTCCTGGTTCCATTCCCCTAGAGTTGGCTCAGGTTTCAAAGCTGGTCTTGATGTTTCATATCAGAAACCCCAGTCCATTTGTTGACTCCATCCTACAAACTATGGTTTGCTTGAAGGGTTTTACTTTCCCTGAACCAGCATGGAAACAGCTTCCAGGTGATGCTCTTTTCTTGATTTAGGGGCAAAATTGACTTCTGATCCCCACATCACTGGAGCTGTGCTATGGATGTCCTATACTTAGAGTTACTTGTTCAGTGTCTGTGTGTTTGAACAACAGTAGTTAGTTTAATACATTAAATACTATTAAGTGTATACAGGATATGTGGGTCATTTACCCACTCACAAAATTCAAATGTAATCACTTTCTGGCTAGACTATGACTGGCAGTAGAAATAGAAACTAGGTCAGTCAAGTCTATGGTATCTTGTCCGCATCTGTATGAATAGATGGTTACTGAATGAACCATCTAAAAATGATAATGTGTTTTAATGTTCAAATCCCATGGGTACCCTAGGACCAAACTGAACTATGTATGCAATGTATTCAGATAGATTATTTTTCTGACACTGTGACCCTCCAGTGTGGCTGTGTGATGCCTTGCCTCGCTGGCTGAAGTACTAAAGCCCTGGGTTTCTCTTGTAGGAGGCTGTGGAGTTAGCAGTAGGATGTATGTCAGGACGCAGGAAGCAGCCCCAGTGGGTCTCGCGTCCCCTCTTCTGAAGGCTCTGGGGTCATCTCGCATAGAGGTTAAGTGGATGCCACCTCAAAGGCCCAATGGAGTCATCACTGGATATGTCATTCACAGGTAAGGGGTTGGTGGTTGGGGAATGCTTGTCATCCCAGGGCTGCAGAATCACATGCATACTCCACTTTGCACAGGACAGAGGTGCATTCATGTTCTAGGGAGCACTTCTCAGTGAGGACAGAGGTGGAAGCTGGGAACTCTGACACACTACCGAGGACCAGGGCCCACTGCAACTGTGTAGCCTTTAGTTGTTTGATGACCAAGACCCTAGAGCTCTTGGTTTTTATCTTGTGACTCCTCCAACTGTTGCTGTCTTTGTTTCCCATGTTGTCCAGTTTTTTCTTTGTGTTTATGCGGTTCTAGGGTCAAAACCAGGGTCTTGTGTGTGCTAAGCAGGTGTTCTGCCCTCCCATTCAACTTTATTGCCTCTCCTCTTGGTTGGCCAATGTATATTTACAGGTTTTTCTCCTTATAAGAATGTGCAGAATTTATTACATGGATCTCCCTAATGTAAAGGAAATAAAAGCAGAAGAAGAGGGCATGGAGAAAGCATGAAGCAAACAATTGAGGATTGAGGAAAGATGGGGTGGGATGGAGGGAAGGATGAGTAAGCCAAGGAAAAGAGATGGGAAGGATGAGTAAGCCAAGAAGAGATGGGAAGGGGACAAGAAGTAGGGGAGAGAGAAAGAGAGAAGGAAGCTGAAAGCAAAACAGGTCGGCAGCAAAGACCCTTTGTGCTTGGCATGTATGGCAGAAAACATAGGTGTGGCAGGCAGGTGGGTTTGCACATGAAATGCCACTCCAAAAGCCATGTCCACACAGTCATGTGGGTGCAGCACACTTCTACTGTGCCTTACCCGCTGTTCTCAGGCCTTATCCATCTCCCCAGCACTCCCCACTGCTCTGTGTTTGGTCCATGTAGCGTGCACCTTCTGTGATAGTTACTATTGGCATTGGAACCCTTTCATTCAGACCCTGCAGTGACCAGCTCCGAGTCTGTAGGAGGAAAAAATGGGAAAGGAGAAAGTGCGGCTGCATTTCTGGTTCTGTACATGGCATTACCTAAAATGAGCAAGCCAATTCCTCAGCAAACATGAATGTGAAGAATAGTATTTCTGACTCAAATACACGTGGATGTGTCAAAATAACTGATGCAAGTTTGCATTTTATACTAAGTGCTTTATTGAAGAATCCAAGGTATCCATCCTCCAGAAATAGTTTTCTTTCAATTACTTAATGCTAATTGCATGAGGAAGGTGTATCAAACCCCTGTTGTGAATGAAGGGGAATAGGTAACTGCTAGAGAGCACGATGTGGCTTCCTTCTGTTAGTTTTGTAAACAAAGCTCATGATTACAGTGACTATTCCATGGCAGCTCCAGCAAAGGAAAAACAGGAAATAGAGTGCAGAAAGGCCGCTTCAATGAAAAATACTGTAAATTGAATTTGACAGCATTTGATGGCATTTGATTATTCTAGTCACAGCCAAACAATGATATAAAGAGTAATATGAAACAGAATGTGTTACTGCCTAGCAGACTCCAACGCAATAAACCTTCCCCCAGTGTGACACAATCACTTCCCCATCATAATTGTAGCCTGTTTGATGCCTCTGAGTACAGTGGAAGGGCACTGACTGACATAGATACATTTTGTTTTTTATTTAAAGTGAAATAAAAATGGCGCACTGGGGCTCCAGATACAATCGTTATATTCACCTACCTAGGCATGGATCACTTGGCAGTTATTCCAGCTGAAGTTTAAATGTGCTTAGACAACAACAATATCAAATTTTTCTTAGATAGCTGCAGGAAAAAAATCAGAAATTTGTAAGGGCAGAAATAGCATGTAGACACACAGCTCTTTTTCATCCTGTGACTACACAGAGCCCCTTACGCGGCTACAGCTCAAGCCTGCAGTATGTCTGAGGAGGTTATGCCATATAATTCCTACTCCATCATTCACCTGCTTCCCTCTATCACCAAAGGAAATGCATTCGGCTCAAACCAAAGACAAGGCTCGGCCTATGCAGACATTCCCATTAAATTACAGGAAGCCAACATGCCCACTTCATTTTGAAAATGCTTCTGGCAATTCTCACTGATCCACCAAATTACTTTCCCCCTCTGTAATTCTCTTCCATTGTTTTAATAGTGCTTCCACATATCATGCTGTTTAAAAAAAAAAGTGCCTCCCTTAATAAGGAGGTAAGATGTTTATGACCCCAAAACCAAAACAGAATAGTCCGTGTTTCCTTTACTTTTCTCATCACTGGGACAGAACACCCAGCAGAAGCGACTCAGGAGAAAGGAATTGTTTCAGCTCACATTTTCATAGTGGGGAAGGCATGACATCGCTCAAGGTAGGCAAAGTGGCATCTATCCACAGCAGTGGGCACGTGAGGTGGCTTGTTCATGTCTCAGTGGATCAGGAGGCAGAGAGCATAGGCAGGAAGCAGAAGCTGAGCCCACCCATAGCCCTCAACCCTGCTCCTCAGCCTGTACCTCTGCCAGCTCTGCCCCATATCCCAAAGGTTCCCCAGCCTCTCAAAACAGCGCCACCAACTGGAGGTCAAGTGTCCCAACACCTGAGTCTGTGAGGCTTGTTCCACACTTAAAACATTAAACCCTATTAGTGACAGGCTGTACACATGAATGTCCCACCTTCACTTCCCAGTCACACAGGCTGCTTTCTTGACCACATGCAAGTCATAATGGGAGTTTCCTGTAAGCATTTTCACAAATAATGAGGAAGTCCAAGTTAGTGTTTTGTAACTTGCCTATTGTCAAGATATAGGCAAAGCCAGCTTGAATGTTCACATCTTCTCCAGAGAGAGGTTGGTTTGGATAAAGATTTTTGAGTCTGCCTACTTCATCAGGTCAATAGCCTTGTAAATGGTGAAATTCTCACCACTTCCATGTACAAAATCCACCCAAGCTGCTTTCCCAGGAATTGACAAAACACTTAGTAAAATTACCTCCTCCCTCCAGGAGCATTCAGATAAATAGAGATGAAATTACATAGGGTTTATGGTCTCATGAATCTTCCCTTTTAAATGAATAATAATATTTGAACTGTCTCTGTGCATTAGAAGTCAAAAGTGCATACAAAGACACTTTAGCACTGTGAAAAAGGAAAAAAAAATGATGAAACTTCCTTCTAGATATTCAGAAAAACTTTAGAGGATAAAATCTAACATGGTTTAGAAGGTGTGGATTGGTGTTTCCAAGAAGTAAACTGAAGTGATTCTGTAGAATGGATAAATAAGCTGAAAAAACTGAAGACAGGTGCCTGATAAATAAGATGTGTGAGAAGGTGGATACAGAAATGGGTACTGATACAGATGATAAATAGCTAGATATGTTCATATAGGTATATACATACCAAGGGACACAGAGCTCCTTAACCATCATTCTTCTTACTAATGATCTCATTACTATATAATATAAGGTAAACTAAACAAAGAGTGTGATGTGTACCATAATGTGAGATACAAAAATATTCATCAGAAAATTTAGAGATTTATTACTTATCATTGCTGTGGAGAAAAAAAAACACAATCAAAAGTGATTTATGAAAAAAAGGGTTTCTTTGAGCTTATGTTACGGAGGGGAAGTCCATAATATCCAGGGAGGTGTGACAGCAGGAGACAAGCAAGAAGCTGAGAGATCACATCTTTAACCTCAAAACAAAGCAGGGGGAGACCTGGGGAGTGGGAGAGGGCTGGGAGTGGGGGAGGGCTGGGAGTGGGGGAGGATCTAAACTCTCAAAGCTACCCAGTGACATACTCCCTTCTGCAGGAATATACCTGCTTAAGGTTCCATAGCCTTCCCAGACAGTGACAGCGATTGAGGATACCAAGTCAAATATCTGAGCCTAGAGGGGAACTGCTTTTATTCAAACTACCAGAAGAGAGTAGTTATGTTTTTAGAACATTCATGAAAGTTTCCATGATGTCAATGTTATTAAGACTGGTCCTTCCAGAATAAGACCTTGGTGATGATTGAAATTTTGAAAGAAATGTGGTTGATGGGGAAGAGTGTTTAACCACAGCAGTACAGAAGGTTGCATTACTCATTATAGCTTCCATATAACCTAGCTAAGACATGTAGGATCACTATGAGTAGATGTAAAAGCCAATCATTTTAACATACTAACATTAATGTGTTATGTTTTCTCTTATATAAAAAATAATCATGGGGCTGGAGAGATGACTCAGGGGTTAAGAGCAATGGCTGCTCTTCCAGAGGACCCAGGTTCAATTCCTAGCAACCACATGGCAGCTCACAACTGTGTGTAACTCCAGTTCCAGGGGACTTGCCACCCTCACACAGACATACATGCAGGCCAAACACCAATGCACATAAAATAAATAAATCTTTTAAAAAATCATACTTGTCATACTTTTCTACTGGAGGTTTCATGTTTATTAGTCTATAATCATGTAGCAAATCTTTTTGTGATCGTGTTAAAAATAACACATTGATTATTTCTTCCAACTCTTCTATGGCTCTTCTTATTTCCAAGAATGGAATTAATTTTGTTAGCAGAAGTAAGATAAGAATTCCAGGTCTCTATTAAAAAAAGAGTTTCTAAGCCTGGCATAGTGGCACATGCCTTTAAGCCCAGTGCTTGGGAGGCAGAGGCAGGCAGATCTCTGAGTTCCAGGCCAGCCTGGTCTTCAGATGAATTCCAGAACAACCAGGGATACACAATGAGAGCCTCTCTGTAAAAAAAAAAATACAAAAAGAAAAGAGTTTCCCCACAGTATTTAATGAAGTATTAATCTGGTATACCACCTATTCAAAATTCATTATCTAGTCCATGTTAGAAACACACACACACTGTAGTAGATGGAACTTAACTAAGCTGGCAGTACATGCATTTTAGGTGTCAACAGCATAGGGAAATTTCCCAACACTAAAGGCCAGAGTTGAAGCTGCTGTCATGTTTGGCTAGGGTCTAAACTACTCGTGAAAGAAACTTAGATCATCTCAATGTTTGACTTTTTTAATGGAAGACTTCAACAGGCCAGGCCGACCAATTTAGATGTTGTTTTGTTTGGGGGTTTTTTTGGTTTGTTTGTTTGTTTGTTTGTTTGTTTTGTGTGTGTGTGTGTAAATATAAAGAAACAGTATGATCATGGAAAGATCATGGGCTCTGTGATCAAATGATATGTCTTTTGCCACTTCCTGTTTTGGGGGGCAGTTTCTTGAGTGAATCACCTGTAAAGTTATGCAAAATTGGGCTAATGAATGTAAAGAATAATTAACCTCTGCAAGATTTAAAGAAGTAGTGAATGATACATGTGAGGTACTATGTTAAATGTAAAGTGGCAGAAATAGGAAGGCAGAGCTGGAAGTTGTGGGTATTTACTGAAGATCAAAGAAAGAATCTTGGTGACAAAAAGGGCCTACAATGTCTGTTTTTCTTTAAGAGAATTGATTTTTCTTTACATTTATTTGTAGAGGAAAAGTATCTAAATTATTAGAGACAAAATAATGACAATAGTGCTTATCTCAAGTGACAGGTCTGAAGAGTCTGTTAAATCCTCCTATTGTTCATCTATTATTATCTAATTTTTAGATTCAACTTGTTATATGGAATAGTAAAGGCAAAATAGTAACTACTGAATCCAGATGCAATGCAGCATCGCTCTCTCTCTCTGATTTTCCTGTTTCTCTCTTTCTGAAGATACCATCACTTTCTGTAGCAATCAAGGTGTAATCAGAAAGAAAAGAAAACCCAGTTACCCTTCACAGAGGAAACTGAATGTAAATAGCCATGCAGGATACATGTGTTAATGGGGTAACTGAAGAGATGAGAAGAAAACTCCAGGATAGCATGGTAGTGGCAGTTATACAAAAGTTGGTGACACCGGAAGGGCTGGGGGAACAAAGGATGTGGGCAGAATTATTAAAACAGAGAAATGTAGAGGTAGAACTCTGGGCAGTTGGGTCTCAGAATTCCTAAGAGGCTGTTTCTGGCATTGGGTCTTTGGGGGAAGAAACAGTAAATCTGTTTTCTCACATTAGATAAGCTTTATAGTGGAAACATCTCCTCCTCTCAAGTGGGAGACCCCTTGCTTGCAAGATGCTCACAGTAGCCGCTACTAAAGGAAACAAGGAAGAAGAGTCAACTCCCCATTCGCCCTAATCCCCCGGTCACCCTCTGGTGCCCACTGTTGACAGAACCCATTGTCAAGCTCCTTGACAAAGCAGAAATGGAGATCTCAATGTCTAGGCTATGTAATAACTATATTTAAAAAATTTAAAGAAGGACATTTTATACACCAAATGAGAACAAACAGCTGTTAAAAATCTATACTTCCCAGATTCATATTTATCTTTTTCCTCCTCATAGTTAGGCAGCACTTAATCACCTGTCTTTGAAATAGAATTGTCCAAATAAGCTCTAAGAAGTGAACAGCAGGGCTGGAGAGATGGCTCAGTGGTTAAGAGCACCGACTGCTCTTCCAGAGGTCCTGAGTTCATTTCCCAGCAACCACATGGTGGCTCACACCGCTTGCAATTAGATCTGGTGCCCTCTTCTGGCCTGCAGGGACACATGCAGGCAGAACACTGTGTACATAATTAATAAATAAACCTTAAAAAAAAAAAAAAAGTAAAGAAGTGAAGAGCAGCATGGCTGTCCAGAGAGAGCCGAACATGTAATCTATAAACGCATATGATTCTGGAGAAACAGGACCATTCCCATGAACTGTTGATGCCCAGTACTGAGGACAAGAATATACGTTTTCCTCAACCTCTTCTCTGGGTGTGTTCAGACACAAAGAGGACCTGACTTTTAACACCACACTTGGCATTCAACATACTGCTCTATATTAATTTATTAAGTAATCAATAGTAAGAAATGCTTTGCCAGGCCTTTCATTGCTTTGGTGAATGATCTTGAAGTTACCATCAGATTGCATCTCTGAAATAGTGTAGATCATAAAATTCCCCTTCAGGCAGTGGTGTTTTTTTTGTAATGTCAGTTTTATGAAAACCATGGCTACATCTCAATTTGGTAATTCATGAGATGTTTAATAAAAATTAATTGAATTGTCATAGCAAGTCTGGAGTAAGACGAAATAGAAACTAGTTTTCCCCTAGGGTTTCGGTAGGTTGGCATTGTGTCCTAGCAGGTACAGTTTATAATGCTGACGGGAGTCCTTGGCTGCCAGCCCTGGGATTCCCATACAGCTGAGCCCTCTCCATCCTACACCCAGTACTGCAGACATGCAGCAGGCACCAGAGCCACACTCCACACACCGGCCTGGAGGACAGAATCTGGCCCAAGCATGGGAGCAGGTCTGAATGAAGCTGCCAGTGGGTAACGTGGGCATGTGACACCTCCCTTGCTTTGCCATCCCTCCACCTTACACCACAGTGATTGTTCAGCTGGAGAAGTGTCAGGTTCCCAGCACCAAAGAGTCTCCATCCCCTGCTCCTGTTTTGTGAAAGATACTGTCATTTGCTTTATCTTAATCACCCTTTGAGTTTTGATGGGGCCAGTTAATCTGATATGGCAGCATATGTGTTCCCCAGCGTCTAAAGAGGGTGTTAATTAAAGACTTCTAACAGCCTGGAAAATATTGATTTATTCAACACTCTCTTCTCCACTAGAGACTGAGCTAGAAGAGGAGAGTCCCACTTGTACCACCTTCTTCCTCAGCCTAGCTCTCTACCCCAATAAGATATAAGACTCGATAAAGATGAGGTCAAAAAGCAGGAAAAAAAAATCATACCTTTTAGCCACTCATTTGAAAAGTAAATGCTTGAACCCTTCATGGGCTTAGACACTGGAAATATGGAGATGTAAAAAGCACAGTTCCCCTCCCGCCAGATATGTGCTGTGATTTCACACCCAGATGAGAAAAGTCTGTTCCCAACTCAACATCAGATATTTTGGAGCATCTTAACAACTGACAATTCCATTCCTCTTGCTTTGGTGTTTAATTTTTTTTTTTTTATATTCAATGCCAAAAGAAAATGCATAGATCTGAGTTTCGACAGCAACAAAATTTCAACCGTAAGAGGACTGAGTAACCTTATTCTCTAGCAGTTAAAAGAATATTTGAGAATATTCTAGACTGTAATAGGTTTTAGGAAACATCAAAAAGGAAATTGTCCTTCGCCCTTTGCCCTTCAAAAGTCTCTAACTCATATTCCCGATCCTGTGCTTACCATGTGGTTTTCATTCATTTGCATACAGCTCTGTTTCATGTACTCAACTCTGCTCCTTTGTGTACAGTTCATTCATCTCTGTATTCCTGCTCCTGAGTCAAAGATGGTGTTTATGTGTGAGTCTTGATGTATGATACCAAGTGTACAAGAAAATAATAATAATGAGAATGTCTCCTGCTTTGAGAGTTATGGTGTAATTAATAGAAAATTTAAATGGGGAGAAAATAAGTGGCACATAAGAAACACATAGAAATACTCTCCAATTGCGCTGCAGGCAAATGCAAGGTACATCATTTTAGGTAGACCTTGGGAAGAACTGTGTGTTCTCTGGACAGTGGCTCTCCCACAGCAGGCCAGCCAGGATGTTTGAACATAGTGATCCCCAACATCCCACAGCAACAGGAGGGTCAGCCTCACTATATAAATGCTTTGTAGTCCCAAAGTCATCAGTTACCAGCCTGTGAGCCACAGAGTCACAGGGCCGAGGTCACGAAGAGTGTGAAAGCATCCCACACTGGAGCCTACTTCAGTCCACCTACCACAGAAGGGATAGAATTCCTAATACACCAGCCTCCAGCACTTGTGTATCCTATTTCTGTGGTTCTATGTTCAAAGGTAGAACCTGATAAGACTGCTTGTGCACACACCCATGGTTTATTCCTCACTTAGAGGAATAAAATAATGCTCCACGCACTCAAAAAGACAGAATTCTAACATGATGCTGACTATTCTTTACTGAGCTGTTCCCCTTGATGCACACATGGTCTTCCCAGCTCAGGTGACCCAAGCTAGGTGTTTCCTCACAGACATGCCCAGAGGTTTGTCTCCTAGGTGGTCCTAGATCTTGTCACCCTGACAATATTAAGAAAATGTAGCATATTCCTGATAAGGAAAAATTATCAGAAAAAAAAAAAAAACAACTCATCTTGATAGCCAAGCTGAAGAGTACTGGACCCTAACCACCAGTCTCTTCCTCTGTCTCTAAAGCTGCTGGGAAGTGTCCAGGTGTCCCAAGACTTGCTTGGTTCTCTTGCAGACGTCCTGCTGCCACGGAAGAGGAGGCTAGCCTCTTTGTCTGGTCAGAAGGCGCTCTTGAGTTCACTGATGATGCAGACACCCTGCGGCCTTTTACACTGTATGAGTACCGAGTTGGAGCCTGGAACTCCAAGGGTGCAGTGGACAGCCTGTGGTCATCAGTACAGACCCTGGAGGCCCTACCTCAAGGCCTCTCAGCACCATGGGCCCAAGCCACCAGTGCTCATTCAGTCCTGCTCAACTGGACGGAGCCTGCGGCCTCCAATGGCGTTATCCTCCAGTACCACGTGGTCTACCAAGAGCAACCAGAGGAGGCAACCCCTAAGAGCTCTACTGTGCATGCTTTCACAGTGATGGTAAGAACTTAGAATTAATAACCAGCCCTTGGATTATCTGGTCAACAGGTTTCATTTCCTTATGTGCTTGTCATTTTCCTCACTTGGAGCATAAATAGATGAATTTTTCATATTTGCAAAACAGCAATATGGTCCTAGGGATAAGATAATAAATTGAGTATGAGGAGTATTTGGGGACCAGTTGGCAGACCAGAACTGATTTGTATTATTACAAGCAAATAAATGAGTCTCTTTGCCTGATTACCACTTTACAGACCCACTAAATGGGAATAATTCAGTAATTCTCTCAATATTGCATAGGAATATGATGTCAAGATAAGAACATGTAATTCTCTAGTTTGTCAAAGAACTAATCACACATATATATATGTTTATAGCATATATATAGATTATACATGTTTATAGCATGCAGAGTGGAAAGCAATAATATTCCATGTGCTAGGGAAGACACGTGTATTCTAACAGGGCATTGATTGTTCTTTTCTGAGCTGTTCTCTCTGATGGATAAAATAATTTCATTAGCTCACCTAGTGTTTCCTGAGAGTTTTCCTTATGCCCACAATTTCCTTATGTTATATGAGAAATGTGATTGTTTTTGTCTCAGAAACACTTGTATAATATCATAGAAATGAGAAATATAGGTTAAAATACATAAGAAAACCTGTAGAGCCCACTGCTCTAGGATTTGGATCCCGAACCCCAACACACTTGCCAGTCATGAGTCACAGTGCAAGAACGGGTAGAGAAAGCATTGCATGGGAAATGCCCTGGGAAGTCAACAGGAAGCTCTCAAGCTGGAGAACCTACATGGAGAAGATGAAATGTTAGGGCTTTAGCAAGCAAATATTCATGGTTTTCAAGACATCATTACATGTGAATGACCCTTACAAGTTAAGATGAACAGGGTGACATTAAGTATTACTTTAAAAACTAAAGCCATGTGCCTGTGACTCAAGCCTGGGAAGTTCAATCTATGCCCAAGTTAAGGAGTTCGGGTTTATCAAGATGGACGGTTAACACTGGGCCAGTGTGTTGTAATGTAGTTCCAAAAGAATCTGTGTAAGTGAATGGTAGATTTTAACACTTTACCACTGGGCTCATGCTCATTTTTTTCACAAGTCAACAATAAGCAGCATATGAGTGAAGACATTACTGTCTTCCTCCTATTTCAGAATTGATACTTTGTTTTCCTGTTTGACATTCTTTTCCTATCAGCATTTTTCCATTTCCTTTCTAGATACTCCTCCATAAGCATTACGAGCCATGATCTTGTGTAGAAATGATCCATTTTAGCTAATAATTCGATCTATAGGGAAATGTGCTATATTTAAACTGTATCCTTAGAACTTATATTCTGATCTTTCACCTGTAAAGTAATTTTGGCTAAAATACTGAAATACTATGATAAATATACTTTTATCAAAGTAACCAGTAACAGTGACCAAACCTTTGTTCTTTCAAAATATAATTTAGGAGAATATATGACTAATTACATATTCTTCCCAGTTCTATTGGAATTCCTTTAGTATAATACCTCGTGAGTCATCGCTTAGCTGGTTTTATTATAACACACATGATTTAAGGATCTGATGAATGCAAGAACTCTGTCCTTTATTTGTTCTGTTGGGTTCTATCTTTGCCAACCTAACATGTTCCTAGAAGAGAAGCCAGCCTGTAGAGGTGGTGGGGCTTAACGCATGGACTTCTAACACTGTCCTCAACATTCTCACTCTGACAGACCCATCATGCATACTTCTTCTGTTTTTCTAAAACTTACTATTCTTTGTGATGCCAACGAGGCTAACCAGAATAATCAAGAAATTATAACATTCCTACAACTTACTTTTGAATGTGTGTATTCATCCCAAGTGACTTTCCAGCATTCTGGATCATTGACTCTGAGAGCAAGAACCCTCAGAGATTTTGTTGGATTCATCCAGAAAGTTCCATCTGAATTTTTCAAGCAATCAAGGCCAGGTTCTATAAGGCCAGGATTCAGATATTCTGATCACCAGGTCAAATTCCCAGGGTGCTAGTCACTGTGACCTCACATGGATGGATACTTTGATTGAGATCATTAGGCAAATAGACCATGGTCTGTGAATCTCATCCACTCCTACATTCCCAACGTAGAGGCTGCATTTAATGTTAAAAATGAAGGAAGTTCTACCATATATCCACTGTTCTCTCCTATCCCCTACAGAGAGGAATGTCCCTTTACCCACTTGTTAGCTTTCTGTTGCTGTGATAAACATTTGACCAAAGCTACTTGTGGAGGAAATGGCTTATTTGGCTTACACATCCCTTCCACAGTCCATCATGAAGGGACATTGGGGCAGGAAATGAAGCAAGGGAATGCTACTAACCAGCTTGCTCTCCATGGCTCACTCAGCTTGTTTCTTTTTACAAGCCAGGACCAGTTAGTTTGCTGTTCAGGAGTGGCAACCTCTCTCACAGTGGGCTGGAAGAAAATGATGGACAGACTTACCAACAGAACGTTCTGATGGAGGCATTTCCTCTGTTGTCTCTTCCCTGATCACCCTGCCTCATGTCAAGCTGACCAAAACAAAACAAAACAAAACTAATCATCACACTATCCAAATATCTTCTTCTATAATTTAAGTCTATTCTTTCGTTTTCTGAACAACATGATTTCCCTGTATTGCTGCAAAAAAATCTTTAGGGTCTAGCACATTCCATCAACCTGGATAAACACTCATTGAGAACTATGTTCTTTATCAGTACTCACTGCTGGAGTCCAGCAGTGGTTGGGTAGGAAAGTAGGTGATCAAGTGTGAGGTACAAGTTATTAGTTGGGCACTAAGGTTTCTAAGCCCCTCACTACTGGATGTCTTCTATCTGGGCGTACTTTTAAATCCTGCTCCATGACTCCTCCTGAATCTACTTACTCTAGCTAAAATTTCCCCCTACAAAGAGGTGATGTTTACTGTAAATGAAACACTGGGTGTAAAGACACAATTTCAGAAAAACAAATCAACCCAGAGTTGTGAAAGACATCCCTAACGTCACTCATCTAGTCCCTTGATTATTGGGATCCCGTATCTACTCAAGGGACGACCAAAATATCACCCATGTTGTAAGCACATCCCTAGCTCTCCCGGGTCCCCCCAGAGTTGTTTAGAAGCAGGTGGAGGTTGCTGGGAGAGCCACATGAAGCAGGTGCTATGGAGCCATTATTCTGCTGGAGGTGGCAGTGGATGGAGAACAGGCGGCAGGGGACCTCCATGGGGGTGAGGAGTGGATGTGTTGGCAGGAGCAGCAGCAGCAGCAGAGGCAGCGGGAGAGGAGAAATGGGAGTGTGTGGCTTTTAATGCATCACTAGTTTCTTTCCCGACATCATGAAAAGCCATCTCTCTTTGAGTCTAAGTAGGTTTCTCTGAGATGAAAAGACCAAAATTCGTAGGGTATCTTCAGATCTTTGTAGCCTTCATTACCAAAAATAGGCTTCAGTTACAAGTCCTTAAACTTCCTTCCCCTGTTAGCTCTGTGATGGATGGTGCAGTGTCAGGAGAGAGGCTGAATTTAGCCTCCTTGGCATCCAAGAGTTCCATGGTGCTACTTGCAGGAACACTCCTGGCGAGGCTGGCGAGGCTGCCACCACCACTCAGGTCTGTTTGCTTTTGCTCACTGGCACCTGCCATCACATTGGCACCTGCCATCATACTGGCAGAAATAACTTAGGATTTAAAGGCAAAGGTGTTTTGCCTGCTAGTTAGTGCTCTAAGCATGTCCCTGCTTGCCCTACAGGATTATAAAACACCAAGCCCAAAACATACCTTTGCCCAGTACCCTGAAAGATAGATGGTATGTCACTCCATATGTAGAGGCAGGCATAAGGAGCTGATGGACTGAGCAAATGATTTGGGTCACTAAGAGTTGGCTTCTCATCTGGGCATAGAATCCAAAATGACAACACTAGTCTCTACCTTCTGGTTGCCAAACTCCTTTTCCCAATGTCAAGGAGGAGGCATTTAAAACTTCCTCATGTGCTTGGCCCAGATCTCTTTACCATTAAATAGATTTGTAGCCAAAACACATTATGAGGTACTTCATAATTGCCCTATTATGGAAGGTTTGTGAGTAAATTGATGAACTCATTCTAATCCCATTTTCGTTTTGGCTTATTATAATGTAAAATATTATTGCTTCTTACATAGGATCTTAAATTGGTTGTAGCTGTGACAGTGTGATGGTCCTCGGCCTTTCTTCTGCAGACCCATTCAAAAGGTGGCAGGAATGCTCTGTAAGATGTTGAATTCTAGAAGGGACTCTTTCTAGTGTGACAAAGATACGAAAAAAATTAGCAGCTCCCCCAAGACTCCCTCACATCTCCTATAGACAGATTTTTCACATTTTATGATGTAACTAGGTCATTCTTTCTATTATATGAAATGTCATAGGGTTTCTATTGCTGTGAAGGGACACCATGACCATGACAACTCTTACAAAAGAAAGCATTTAATTGAAGCTGACTTACAGTTCAGAGGTTTAGTCCATTTATCATCATGGTGGATGGCGTGCAGGCAGACATGGTGCTAGAACTGGAGAAAGAGCTGAGAGTTCTACACCTTGATCAGCAGGCAACAGACAGAATCTGTATCCACACTGGGCTTGAGCATATATGAGACCTCAAAGCCCGCCTCCACAGTGACACACTTCCTCCAACAAGGCCACACCTCCTGATAGTCCCTGTGGGCCAAGCATTCACACACATGAGTCTATGGGGGGGCCAAACCTATTCAAACCACCACATGAAAGATGCAGAGCATGGATGGGGTAGTATCACATAGAACTGTGAATGATTATTGTAAGGATTTATTTGATTTGATGTTGCTTTTTCATTCACTAGTTTTGTATGATCTGCCTTCAACTACTTCTCTGAGAAAACTTTATTTTGCTCCTTGTACTTTATTCTGACCAGCTTCACGAAGTCTCCCTTGTCTACCCATCAATAATACCAAGCGTGGGTCCCACAGTTTGCCCTTGAGATGCTCTTAATTGACAAGCACCAGCCATATAATCTAAACCATATAATACTTAGGGGTCAACAGTTATGAGGAGACATCATGTAGTTCAGGCTGGCCTGGAACATGCTATCCTCCAGCTTCCATCTTACAATGCTGGGATTTTTAGACACCAATTACCAGAGCCAGCTCTTACCAGTTGTCTTTCTAAGCGTCACACAATTCCCCACACCAGATACATTTCCATCCTGTTATATAGCTAACTTGCCTTATGGCTGCTTAAGCCATGTTGTCCTGAGGCTCCCCTCTTCCTTCCCACCATTTCAACTCTCCCTAAATCCTCTCGAGTCAACCTCCAAACTGTATCCCGATTCCTTCTTGAATCACATAAGCTCTCCACCCTCATCATTTCCTTCTCCTAAGATGGCCTTGCCCTTACACATCATCCTTTATACACTGCAAGTCTGAACTAAACTGCTATGTATCTCATAGGGTTATTACATTAGCTAATGCATTGCAGCACTTAGTATGCAAAGCACTGTGAACGGCAATATAGCAAACTGAAACTTTAGATGTCCTGCAGTTTGCAAGGCTGAAATAAATCGGCAAATGTAAATAAAGCTGTGGTTGGTATAAAACAGCTAAACTAATTGGCCATAAGTTGTAAAACCATGTTTTATATTTGTTCCCAACCCTGCAACAAAACTCAGAGTTTACAATTTCCAGGTAGTCCCCTAAGTACCAGATTTGGTTAAGTCCCTTTTGTAAATGGCTAAGCAAGAATCTGTCCTCTGCATCGCCCTCAAGTGTATGTTTGTCGTCCCTGCCATGGTAGTGCTCAAGCCTGTCCTAAGAGCTCTGTTCCTCACGTGACTCTGTCTACCTACCGTGTTGTGGCACTCAAAGGGCCTGTCCTTTTTAGATCTTGTCCCATCTTAACAGAATCTAGCCCTTGACCCACCCATCCCCACACTCCCCAGTCACACAAATTGGCATCACCATTGCCAAATAGCAGTCTCTTGGTAAGGGGGACAGGTGGTGGGAACGCCCAGAGGCCTTTGAGCCAAGTATGGTGCTTCTTCCTGGGGTTTCACACAGCTAACAAACCTCACTCCAATACCCAAGACGCTCCAGGAAGCCTTGTCTGCAACATATGCGGAAGTAAGACGAACACAGCCATGAGCCAACACGATAAATTCAGAATATATGCCAGTTAGCGGAGACAGCAAGCTGTAAATGACAGTGAAGGGCAGAAGTTAATTGAACTACTCTGCACTTGTCACCAGTGGAAAGTGGCCACTACCTGAGACAAGATGGCTGCCCCTGAAGAACCCCATTACCGCTCCACAGTCACCTCCTTGGCTCTGCAAGGGCTGATGGGTGAGGGGATATCATACACAGATGACCAATTCTTTATGGTTCACAGCCGATCAAAGCGAAAGTCAGCAGCTGTTCAGGACAAGTGACCACTGTAACGGCTGTAATATAACCCGCTAAATAGAGAGGGAATTGCAACGGAGCAGGAGGTTAGACACGATTATCGGCAGGTGAGTGCTTTATTGAAGTTGAAAGACCATTAACATTGATAGAGTAATTATTTCAACTTGAAAGTAATTACCTTGATGGGTGATAACTTCTCTAGTGTTCCCCGATTTGATTGGGCCAAACAATTGTGAGCTCCTGAAGCCTAGAAAAATATTACAACAATACTGTGATTTCTAAATTACTGGAACCACTGCTGGAATATTCTAATCATGCTGAACAGTAAAAGGATTTCGCCTTACACAAGCTGCTGACCTCTCATGGAGGGAGAGACATTTCCTTTTTAATCCAAATGCAATGACCCACACCCACCACCTGTGAGTGCTATGTGATAGGCTTGCAAATGAATCTTTTGATCTCCTTATCATTTTGTAAGGTGAAACATCCTGGGAACATCTTCCTTGG
Source organism: Onychomys torridus (assembly GCF_903995425.1). Classification (NCBI taxonomy): domain Eukaryota; kingdom Metazoa; phylum Chordata; class Mammalia; order Rodentia; family Cricetidae; genus Onychomys; species Onychomys torridus. The sequence goes on along the minus strand of NC_050453.1, from coordinate 6,710,025 downwards.
CTAGTACAAAATTGAGGCCACTAGCCTTCTTGATCCAGTCTATGGGTTGAGAGAAAAACAGAGGAAATATTTTCTGGCTGGGTCTTAGAGGATTGAAGTTTGCATAAATTAATTATCCTGATAACGACACTGTGTTGATTGAAAATTCTAGAAGCCAGGCAATGTGGATCAGAGGCTTCAGATATTGTTACAGAATTTACCTCTTTCAGTAGCTTTCTGTCTTGGCACTATTGAAAGCCGCTATGAATTTGATCTAACTAGAGTACTTTGTATTTATATATACCAAACATCAACAAACAAAATGAAAGCTGAAAATCTGGGCAACAGCTTCTTTGAAATATCATGAATATATGAAAATTACATGCTATTTACAATTGAGGACTGAAACATATCAGATCTAATTTGATGATCATGACCAAGAAATATTGTGGGGCTCATCCATTAATTAGCTGTTTGTGACATTTCCACTGAGAATCTGCACATAGAAACTATAGTGGATACAAAGGAACGTCTATTTCCCTAGATTGTCTGGTATAGCTGGAGAAGAATAAAAGGCAAGAAACATTATAATAAGCAATTACTTGGCCATGCCTAAGCACTGACTGTGATCATAAATGCCTAAAAGAACTAAGGAGGGCCTTAACTCACACACCTGATTCCAACCTCAACAAAACACACACCCATGCTAAATGACCACAAACCACAGACAGGACAAGCACGGGAATCATGACTCTAAGTCCCACTGTCATCAAAGATGGATGGTACCTCCCCTTCAGTTCCTCAGTGATTCCTGAGGCCTGTCTGTCACCTTGGCAGGATTTGGTCAGACAATCTGCCAATGGATGACTACCTTTTGGCAGAGTTTCCTGGGATTTTTTTCTAATTAGTACCTCAGGATCTCCCAGGGATGGAACAGGTTTCCACTTGTTGTCTAAGAGCCAATAAGGAATGTTTGAACCAAGCAGATAATGGGTTTCCTCCGTCTCCCTAAGTTGTTCTGAGTTCCTTTCCCTAAACAGAGTCTTGGAGGGTCCTTTGAAAACAAAATCAGAGTGCAGCAGCTCCCACTGAGCTCAGGGACTTCAGAGTGCTGGCTGGAACCTGGGAAGAGACAGAAGGTTTGGAATGAAATCATCCCACTTGAGGAAGTGATGGGATTTTTAGATTAAATTGTAAATGTTACCACTAAACCAACCAGAGTAAAGAGATCTGATGACATAATATCACATCTGTAGCAGCGTGTCCTACACAGCCAGGCTAAAGAGTATGTGAAGAAGCCCCATGGGTGCTCTGAATTTAAAAGAAGTGTAATAACTCATTTTTAAACATTTTATATGATACTTGGATTATTAAATATTCACATTACCAAATCACAGAATTTTAATCCATTCTAAGGGGAACATTGTCTAACCCTAAAAGATAATAGTCTAGACTAGATAGTAAAATGACAGTATATTTTTAACAGATGTAAATGTTACCTTTTGACAAGACACAAGTAATGAATTTTATCATATAAGTTCCTATTGGGTGATTATGACCCAGAGTTTTATTTTTGTTCAAGCAATTACTAAAGTCATGGCTGGATACCTATGCCCATTAGTGGATGGTTCTGTGGATTTTTTTTTATGATATTATTGATCTCTTGCTGAGCTGAGATTCAGGTTTTATGCCAGATAGCTTGATTAATGGGTTGCTTTCTATAAGTGGACTGAATGGGGATAGAAAGCAGGGGCAGCCGGCTCTGCCAACCCCAAACCCGTCAAGACGCATAGCTCATTATGAAACAGTTATCAAGGATACATGAAAAATTAATTGGACTCAGTTTGATTCTGAAAAGAATCGGCTTTCTCCTCGGCAGCCCCCCACCCCTTCCAGATGTTCTGTGCCAGCCCCTGGAGGAACAGCAAAGGGAGATGTATTAATACATTGTATTGATTAGATCAAGACCCCTGACAGTTATTTGTAGAGATACCATCTGGCCGCTGCTCGAATTCCTTCACCAAAAACAGGACGTGACATGTTATTAATCTCAACTCTCTAAGTATAGACAGTTGCCTTTTCTGTTACAGCACACTTTCCCATTCCGTGGGAGATGGAGGCAGACCTGGAGGGTGCAGAAATTAAGGTTATTACACAAATTGAGCCATATGGTCCAAATATTTCAGCAAGAAAATTGCCAGGCAATAAAAATTGCTCCTGCCTTCCTAATGGTGTAAATTACAGTTTAACCATGGCTCTAATGATGTCCTTCTGCCGCGCTTAACTACTGTTACATGAAGGACATTGTTTTAAAAATATAAAAAACAAGTAAATGCCAGCAGCGTGTTTTACAATCTGTTAGTGTGTCATTAAGAACACTGTCAGAAATACATAAACATAACAGCAGCCAAAACAGCATACAAAGAACCCGATCAGAAAGATGGAGTATTTTGAAAACTCTTCTTGTAATATTAAGTGCGCAGAGCCTTCTGGAAGTTTTTCAGAAGAGTCCTATCTAGGGCTTTCTTCTAATTCCCTGCTCTCACCCATCAGCAAAAGTCAGCTTGGAAGCTCCTTGTGAGTGTGTGAGCTGACTCGTGAGTCTTCTCCTGCACCCTTCTACCCTCCCCACATAGATAGGACAGGTGGGGCAGAGAGAGCAGAGGAGTGACCAGTTCCTAGGCAAGGATGTCTGTCGACCTTGGTAAGTTCATCCGTTGTTCGCCAGAAGGTACACAGGACTCTCTTCCCCTCCTTATCAGTAACTAGTATCCAAAGTGCAATTTCCCCTATAGTTCTGTAGAAAGCAATCCTTTTAATTTGGACACAGTATTTAAAAGCAGTCTATTCTTATGCCCTTAACAATCACAGTAAAGATCGTGATTAGACTTGAATTCTTCTAATATTGTAAGGTTTATTAGACCAAAAAACCAAAAAATCCTTGAAACTTAAAACAGTCCTACATAGACCATGTCAGTGTGCATTCCTCCGCTGCCTCGGCTTTCACTGGGAACATGGTCTGATAGGTTAACTCCCAGGAGAAAAACTTAGTACATGGAGATGCATAGAAAATGGGGGGAGGGGTGTGGGGGGGGTGTTAATTCCTGTTTTCTTTAAACTCTTCTGTTTTCCTCTTCCATTTCCCCAGAGGGAAAGTTTTGGTGTTTAATTTACCCATAAACTGAAGAATGAAAGGAAAGAGAAAGAAAAAAAGGAGGGAAATGAACAGCCAGGAAACAAAGCATGCTATATTTGCATACAATATTAATATTCATGAGGAGCCTTAAGTAACTGCCTCCTCACCATGTCAAGGGCAGGGAGAGTGATTGGGAGCATTTTATGTCTGCAACGTTCTCTACCCAGGTAAGCTTATGGCTGCCTGCCTGCTATACTTGTTTTTGTTTCTTAGCACACGTGTGTGCGTGAGTGTGTGTGTGTGTGTGTGTGTGTGTGTGTGTATACACACATGTATGTCACTGTACATGTGGAAGTCAAAGAATAAATGTAAATTTGATTCTCTCCTTCAGCTGTATGGGTTCCAAGGATCAAACTCCAGTCACAAGACTTATCAGCAATCACTGTTGCCCACTAAGCCATCTTGCTGTCACTCCTATACTTTTTTGACTAATTATCACCCTCAGTGAGGTCACACCTAGCCTACATAGCCACAATTTCCTGCCTTTTCCTCCATATATTCTGTCTTGCTTTCTCTCTCTCTCTCTCTCTCTCTCTCTCTCTCTCTCTCTCTCTCTCTCTGTGTGTGTGTGTGTGTGTGTGTGTGTGTGTGTGTGTGTGTGTATGGCTATGTATATGGATATTAATGTTGGATGTCTCTGTCAGTTGCTGTCTCCCTTCTTAAAAACAGTGGATGAGATAGAGTCTCACTGTGTATCCCTGGCTGACCTGGAACTCAGACCTGCCTGCCTCTGCCACGGAGCTTGCTCTTTGATAGTATCTCAGCAGCTGGGGCTCACCGATGACTAGTCTGATTGTCTATGTGAACCACAGACCTGCTTGTCTCTTCCCTGACCCTGAGTGCCAGCACTGCCAATGCTGCACCCCACCCAGCTTTTCTGAGCACTCAGCTTCATCTGTTGACTTGAGCTCTTTTCCCACCATGTTTACTGTTTGTCTTCCCAGCCTGAGTGTGAGCCTGTGTTCCCTACAGACCCTTCTCTCCAGTGCCTAGAACAATATAATTTTTACAAAAGCTTTAGTTAATAAATCATGAATTAATGAATGGCTGAAATCTAGTAGACAAGAAGTGGCTTGTCTATTGCCACACCAGACTACTATTATATTCTAGAGTTTTTTAAAAATTGCTAAATGGCCAGGTGGTGGTGATGCAGACCTTTAATTCCAGCACTTGGGAGGCAGAGGCAGGTGGATCTCAGTGAGTTTGAGGCCAGCCTGGTCTACAGAGTGAGCTCCAGGACAGCCAGGACTGTTACATAGAGAAACCCTGTCTTGAAAAAAAAAATTGCTCAGTAATATTTTATTTTTATCATAGAAGGAACTAAATCATATTTATATTCCAATTCAACCTGTCAGCCAAGAACTGTCTTTATAAAACACACGGGCACTTCACTAAATGCCATTTCATCTTATCCCCACCACCACCATGGAGTGTCAGTATCTATATGTTCTTAGTGAGGAAACAGAAACTCAGAAATGTTAAGTAAAATGTGTAAGGCCACACAGCCGACTGCAGGGGTGTGACTCAACAGCAGCTCTATCTGATTTTAAGTGAGTGTTTTGCCCCTGCTCGGCATCAGCTCTTGAGCTGTTGCCTGAAGGAACAAGATGATATTTATGAAAAACTAAATATCGATGAAAACTACAGAAGAAGACAGATTCCACATGGTTTGGTATGATTCATTGCCTGGAACGAATATAGTAAATGATGTATAAAATACTGAATTCATTAAAGATCACTTGGGCCAGGAAGGTTCAGAGGCCTGTGCGTTAAACTATGTGCAAAAGATGTGCAGCAGGAGCTTGATTTCACCAGGGACAGCTGCGGGTCTGCTTTCAAACATCTGATGGCAACTTTCTATTCCAGGATGACAGAGGAGCCATCTTTCCAATCCACTCCCCCTTGTCAGGTTGATAGCAAACTGATGACTTTTAAAATATGTCCAAATAACCCCCTCAGACAAAACTGCCCAGGGAGGCGGTGAGCAGCAAGAGTCAAGGGCCTGTGGTTAGCAAGCAAGGCTTAGCGACTGGCTGTGACCCCCCCCCTTCCTCTTTTGCACAGTCAGCAGATTGTTCCTGATGATGCTGACCAGATGGGGTAAAGCAGGAAGGGAGTAGTACTTGGCCCAGCTCTGTAAGTCATCTTCAGTAGGAATTGCAAGACTTTTTCTGACATGTGTCCTTTCTGGAGCTACTTGTCCACAGTTAAATTTTAAAAAGAAAAAATAATAAAAATGGCATAATGGCACATGCCTATAATCCCAGCCTTCTAAAGGCTAAGTCAGAAGAATTTTAGGGTCTGGAGCAGCCTGGGCTATATAGAGTTTTAGGCCAACCAGGGCTAATAAGCATTACCCCATTTGAAAGGCAAAACAAACGAAAGATCTTTCCTCATTGCTTCTTTATTCTACAACATTTCCCCAGAACTGTGTCCCATTAACAAAATGTATTCGTTCTCATTCATAGCAGAATGGCCTTGCAGCAGCTGACCCCACTAGGGAAAGCCAGCCAAGAAGGCGGGCTACTCATCAACAAACTACAGGAAGCATCTCAGAGACTCACTAAGACTATCCCCCACCCCCGGAGTCTACAGCGTTCTAAGGACAGCCTACTTTGTCTAGTGCAGTGTTAGACTACAGCCTGAACATCACGGGGTGAGCCTGTGATGTTAACTGACAGTGCCCAGGTCCAGCTTACTGATGTTAACATAGATTAGTGACGGTGCCTGGGTCCAGCTGACTAGACCTTCAACAGGGAGCATTGATCCCTGAAAAGTACAGAAAACTCAAACCCAGTTTTTCCGTTGAGTTTCTAGAAGCGCCCCTGGAATAACCAGATGGAAAGAATGATAAATCACCCTTCCGTTGGCCTGTAGGCCTCTATCCCAGGACCTGCTCTCTTTCTCACCTTCAGCTTGTGAAGAAGCCACAGGGATGCCTAAAAGTAGCTTTTTGGATCTGGAGTGGTAGTTCAGTCAGAAAGCATGAGTTGCATCCCTCAGGCCCCACATAAGAATGCTAGGCAGGGTCTTGTGTATTCATGGTCTAAGCCCTAGGGAGGTGGACACAAACATATTTTGCCAGCCAGCTCAGCCTAATGGGAGAGCCCCAAATCAGTGAGACACCCTGTCTCAAAAAGCAAGGTAGATGGGTTCTGAAGAACACCACCCAAAGGGAGTAGCTTTCTAAAACACCATGTGCATTAAACCATGGTTAATTTTCTTCCTTTGTGGCCTATCATGTTTTAGAAATGCTGTAATTAGCACTTCTGGCTTCAACATAGTAAGAGCCTCAGGAGACACACCTTGTCCTTTCAGCGCTGGGCGACCTGGTCATCATGCTGCAAGCCTTGGCATTTGTCCTTAGCCGAGTGATAATTATTTATTAGTGGAATGGATGCCTATTATATTCAGAAATTAAAATTGTTAGGGGACAGTGCAGAGGATCACATCTGTTAGAAATAAATCACTTAAAAAATTATATTAGTCTCACAGACGGTCAAGAGCAGAGTGAGGGAGGAGGTGCGAAGGGGCTGAGGAGACTTGCTTTAGAATCCTGTGGAGTAGAGTGTGGTCACTATGCTGTCAGCACATTACAGTGTTCAGACATCCACTCTGTGCTTCCCCTCTTTGAACCCTGGGTGTCCAATTAGCAGTGTGTATGACTTTTTCATTCCAAGATAACAGATACATGGAATGGCTAGCAAGGAGTAAAATTTTAAAAATTAAAAAGAACATGAGGAGATACAGGAAGGAAGGAAGGAAGGAAGGAAGGAAGGAAGGAAGGAAGGAAGGAAGGAAGGAAGGAAGGAAAGAAGGAAGGAAGAGAGGGAGGGAGAGAGGGAGGGAGGGAGGAAGAGAGGAAGGAAGGAAAGAAGGAAGGAAGGAAGGAAGGAAGGAAGGGGAAAGGAAAGGAAGGGAAGGGAAAGAAAAGAACAAGAAAGAGATCATTGAGGAATTCCAGAAACAGAGGCCAAAGGAATTTTTAGTTCAAATGATACTAGAATTTCAGAAGAAGCAAGAAATCTTAATTCGAAAGGTTTGAGGGTTTGGGGTGGGGGTTGGCACAAATTACCTCCCTAAGATCCACCCCCACTTTGTGTTTCCTGAGCACATCTTTTCTTCACACAGCCTGGTCTCATTAGGGGTCACCATCCTCATCTGCTGTCCCATGGCTTTGCAGCTCAGGTGCTCTTTGCTGGTGCCTTCAACATCTGCTCTCTTCACCCAGCAGAAAGTCCTGAGAAGGTGCTTGCTCTTGCAGACACTCTCACAGATGAGAGAGAACTCGGGCCTCTGTAATTCAGGCTGATTGAGACATATGGAAGTGTATTAATCCACACAAGCCTCATTAGGTGTCCTCAAGAAAAGATGCCGTCTATGTGCCATCAAGTCCTATGAAGATCAACTCCCCTTCTTTCTCTCCCTTTCTCCCCTCTTCCTCCCTTCCTCCTTCCCCCAATCTCTGGCCTCTAAAATGAAAAGAAAGGGAGGTTTGGGGGTTTTTCACCTGAGAAAGCAATGCTCTACCATGGTGTAACCAGATCTATAAGAGTCTAGAAATAAGACATTCTGAACTTGTACCTTCAGAGATAGATTTCTTTTTTTTTTTTTTAAAAAAGGCGGTTTTCTAAAATATAATATTTTTATTAATTCTTTGAGAATGTTGTGCATATACACAATATACTTTTTTTTGTACTCCATTCCTTCCCTAACTCCTCTTAGGGCTGCCTCCTATCCCTGCTCCCAACTTTATGTCCTACCTTTTCAAAAAGATAGTTTTAAGAACCTTAATTTCCTAACTTTGAAGGAAGTTAGTAATCTTCATCCAGGAAATTACGGGTCTGAAGGAAATGGCTGAATGCCGTATACCTCTGATGTCATCATGTCCAGTGTTTGGAATTCAGCCCTGACTTCAGTAGCCAGTCTTCCTGAAAGGACATTGTCTGTATTTGTGCGTAAGGTCTAAAGAGACTATTTTTGAGCCCCTACCCTCTAGAATGCTCAGACCTCTTCCTTTTTGCTCGAAGAATGTCCTCCATGGGGCATGTCTAAACACAGTACAGATCAGATATCAGAACCATCCCCACACCAACTTTCTTGGCCGTGATGTTCGGGGCCGTCTTTGCCCCTTTCTGAAGTGGAGTGATGGCGTGGAAGCACAGTCCCTGGCAGTTTTCTTTTTACTGCTGGATTATTGCACCCTGTTGGGGGATCCATCTGAGCATTTCATGTGTCCTACTTTTCACATGCCCAGATGGTGGCTACGTGCTCTGCTTTGAATTGGGCAGCCCTCATCCTTCATGCTCTGTAGTCTGTCTGGTTATCAGAGAAAGATACGAGACAAGGGAAATTCTTCCATTTTCCAGCTCCTCTTCATCTGTCCTAGTCACCCACGGAAATGATGTGTTCATGCAATAGCTGGGATGACAGTCACCATGATAACTGAATGTCCCTTCCATGGTGTTGGTAACTCCCTGTACCCACAGCGCTTGCATCCCTCTCCATGAGAATCCTTTGTAGTGTAAGCCATTATATGAGATCTTACAAGTTACATGAAAGGGAGCAGCAGTGTAAATATTTTATATGCCATGGAAAAGACTTAGATTTACATTGGTCTGTTTCACTGTAGTCTTGAAGCTGAGCAGAGAATTTAAATGAAATCATTCAGCCTGAGACAGTGACATGACACTGTCACCTGGAAACATACTGGGCCACGTTCACAGCTATCTTAGGATGTATACAGCCTGTGGTCTACAGGTTGAACACATCTGATCCTGGGTCTACTACTTTTCCTGCGTGTTGATATTTAAAGCCCAATGCTGCTGTGCTTCACTTGGGGACTTCACCTACATACACCTTCAGTGCTTGGTTTCCATCTCTCTGTATATGAGTTTTCTGAATGTGAGGAGTCTTGTTTCTTAGGAGTAGGATCTAGATGTGTGCACTCTGAGTTCCTTCTCCGCTCCTCTCAGTGCTCAGAGCTGTGCTAGGGAAGAAATAGCTATTAAAGTATCCACTGAGGCATCAGAGACCTTCAGGTCTTCAACTGATGTCAGCACTTTGGACAAAACACAAAGCCAAATTAAACAGCTGCTCCTCTGAGTCATTAGAACCCCAGGATTCCTTAGCAGCTCCCAGGAGGAAGGTCACACTGAAATCACTACTCTTGAGTGACAAAGGTAAGCTGGGAACTTTCAGAATGATCAGAACTTCTCAAAGTTCCTGAGGAAGTTAGTAACTGTTAGGAGCCAAGACTCAGAACAATTAGGTTATGTACCTAAAGTGTCCCTGGGGTGAGGGATGAAGCCAAGACCTGGGTTCCAGTCATTGCCATCAAGTAACTCTTGTTTTGTTGATGGTTCTAGAGTCTCAAAATTGCCTCTTCCACCAGATGTTAGTCACAGGACTTTAAGGGAACATTACTATTTCTTATGAAACAGGAATCTATTTTTATCTGTTTGAAAAATAAAAAAAGCAAAAATCATGAATTCTGGAACAATGAATTAAGCACCCAAAACACCAAATCCACAGCATGCCTTTTGTCCTCAGTGAGAACTTCTCTGCTCTGGTAAAACACCAAATCCACAGCATGCCCTCTGTCCTCAGTGAGAACTTCTCCCTGTTCTGGTGAAATATCAAAGAAAAATGTGTAAGTTGAAAACCATCTTGGATCTACCTATATGAGAGGAAAACCACAGTGAGTTCTCAAAACAAATATAAGTTGTTTTTATTTTTAATTGAGTATGCTTAGCTTAAGTACATTTTCTCTTAAGGTATAATGACTAAACTCTGATCATTCCCTTTTGTTTATTCATTTAAAACGCAAATAAAAGCAGATAATCAATAGATCATAAATTGAGGATTTACGAGTTAATAAGCTTGAGTCAATAGATATGCTATAACAAAGCTCTCAACGCTAAACCTGACATAATTTGCTTTACGCTAAGCTGGTTGACTTAATGCTTTAATTTAATTCCAATATTAACTGAAAAATCCAAAGAAAGGAGGAATTTTAAATCCTATTATATTAAAATATTTTTCAAGCAACAACTCAATATCACCATGCCACAACTGCTGGTATGTGCCACTGAAGTCTACCCAACCATCCAGGTCTAATGTTTGATGGACAGTTAACCCTTTAGAGCCTGGTACAAGTGAGCTACGGATGTTCTCAATGATTTCCTTTTGACAGCTCTTCTGTCAACCTCAACTGTCATATTTTTGTCTTTTATGCCTGATTCGTTGCCAAATTGTCAGGGATGTTGTTGTTGGTTTTGTGTGCATTTGTGTGTATTAAGGTGCTCGTGTATGTGTGTGTACATGTAGGTGTATTAGGGTGCTTGTATATGTGTGTGTACATATATATGTGTTAGGGTGCTTGTGTGTGTGTGTGTGTGTGTGTGTGTGTGTGTGCATGTATGTGAAGGCCAAAAGACAACCTTGGCTGTCACATCACAGGTGCCATCCACCTTGTTTTTGAGAATGTGTCTTTCTCTTGGTGGCCTACATCTCACCAAGTGGCTGGCTAGATGGTCAGCAGGCCCCAAGGATCCACCTTTCTTCACCCACCTAGTGCTAGGCTTATAATATAAGCATGTGTCACCACACCCAGAATTTTATAGGAGGGAATTGGGTTTGCAGGTCATGTACTTCATTGACAGCTCTCATCCCAGGCCCAGAATCCTTATGTCTAAAACAATCCTTCTCCTTGTCTTTATTTATTGTACTGCCTGACCCCTCAGAAGGGAAAAGGCTGTAGGCAAGCCTGGCTCACACGACAGTAAGAAGGCCTTTCTTGATTTGCTGAAAGGAAGATGTGACACACCATAGCTTTGCCTTACAAAGTCTGGTGTCATTAGTGGAGACAGTAAGAGGTATGAAGTCATATCCCAAATGCCTGCAAGGTCATGAGCACAGACTCTCTAGTCTGAATGCCCCCCATCAAATCCTGATTCAGCCCTGATAATTTGATGAGCATGGACAGTTTGCTTCAACTACCTTCTCATCCATCTTCTTCCTGAAAATGAAATGAAGATAATGTCTCTCTCTCTCTCTCTCTCTCTCTCTCTCTCTCTCTCTCTCTCTCTCTCTCTCTCTCTCCCTCCCTCTCTCTCTCTCTCCTCATGTGTGTATGAGCATGTGTGTGTAATATATATACATATATGTGTATGTATGTATGTATGTATGTATATATAACTTGGAAAGCTCTGTGTGTTTTAACCCTTTAAGACAAAATACTTTGTAGGGAAAGAATTCAGAGGATAAAGAACTTACACTGTGAGAGGTTTTGAGAGCATCAGTACTAGTCACTGGTTACAGGGGTCAGATGTATCTTTCAGAGCAGCTGTTCCTGCTAGCCTAACACCTGAGGATCCATTCTCCACCCCCACAAGTCATTGAGTTTCCTGTGTCGATTTGGTTTTGATTAGCATCCTGGCTGTCACACTCTGATCAAGTAGCAGTATGCTCTGGTTGTCTCTCAACCAGCCTTGTGGTCCCATGAGTGTTGTGACCAAAGAACAAGTCCAGTCACTCTGTCAAGTGAACTCATGCACTGGTGCGGCTGGGGGTCCCTTCTCTGTTTGAGAAGGATAGTCAGTAAATCACATGGTTATTTTAGGGTAAACTTTTCCCACTACATTTCTCCAGCTCTGAAATCATGGGCGTCCCACTCTCTCTTGTGCTACGGGTGACAGTTGTCATGTGCTTGTCCTCACTGATGCCTGCACAGACTTGATCAGTGCCGAGCATACACACTTCAGCTGAGCCGTGCCCACTGCGGGACTACTGCGCGCATTGCACTTAATTACCACTCTCTTCAGAGAGGTGATGCTAGCATTCACATTAAAAGCTATCATAAACACAGAAGAGGCCAGAATCAGCCACACTGTGTGTGACTTTTTTAAAATACAATACCTACGTTCATAGAAGCTTAAATTAAGAGGCTCAACAAAGATAAGATTTAAAACTCTAAAGTTTTATATTTTCATTTAATTAGAAATACGTTTTCTCCTCTTAGGGATATATAAATCTTAGGGCTATATAGTTGTTTTGTTTTTATCAAGGAGTTTTTTTTATAGATGGATTAGAAAACATTAGCTTTATGCCATAATATTCTTTTTTTTTTTCAAAACTGCTAGCATATTGCCAATAAGATAATGTATTTAAATAAAAGATAATTTATGCGTCCAGCAGACATCTATTGAGCACCCATATGGTGCTAAGAACATTCTGTATCCTCCATCTCTGTCCTCTAAGACTCAAGACCTAGTCGGAAGAAAAGACAGGAAAAAGATCATGATAACACAAAGTAAGAGCAAGCGGAGAGAGAGGAAGTGACTCTGTCTGGGGAGTCAAACTTCCAAATGGAACTGGCATTCAATTTGTGTTTTTGAGGTGGTGAGGAGTTCCTAAGCATGAAAGGGCCCTCTGAATTCGGCACACTGTGTACAAATGCAAAGCTCCATCGGAGTGCTCTGAGTCAAAGGGCAGGGGTGCATGGTGAGCAGGGAGAGCCTGAAGGAGCATGGTGAGCAGGACAGAGCCTTCAGAAAGAGGCAGGCTGCAGGAGTATTGCTGAGGCCATGGAGTTGGGACCTCCTGTGCTTCCTGACCAGATCTGGTTCAGCATTCCTCCACCTTGCAAATGATAGATTCGACTTTGATCCCTCTACTTGACCCTGACAATGAAGTAGACTCTAGAAGCAATGAGTTTTGTGTCTAGGAACCATTTTAAAGTCCCAGGACGGAGCCTTAGCTGCTTCCACCTTCTGATGCTAGGGAAGCAGAGATGATTCAAACAAACAAACAAACAAGCCCACTCAAAGCAGGAAATGAGCCTCTCTTATATAGATGGGGTTACAGAAAATAGAGTAATAGAGTAACACCAAAGACCAGCAGACTCGACAGTCCTCAAAATGGAAAAGCTGTCACCTGACTCAAGAGCATTTGCTTCTAGTGAAGTGTTCGGACTCCCTCGGATGAAACACTAATAGCCATGGAATATTTTCTACACTCTGATATTTTGTTATCAGCCTGAGCCGACTCACAGCCACCTAAGTGCATTTGTCTCAAAGGACCCGGATGATCGCTTTGGGCCTGAATGAGATGGTGCCACTCCCTGGCTTTCCCACAGAACCTGGAACCAACTCAGCCCACAGGGTTCACACATCTGACCACTGCCCATCACTTTGACCCTCTCTTGTTAACTCAGCACACCTTCCTGTCAGCTAACGGCCAAGCTTGGTCCCACCTTAGAGCAGTAAGCAATTCCTTTCTGCATCTGTGTGTTTCCCTTGGTGCCTCGCTAGGTTGGAATCCTGTGTTCTCTCCTGAGCATAACTTCCTCAAGGACCTTCCTTACCTGCTAAACCAGTGACCTCACTGGCCTGTCCCTGTTACACAAGGCCAGACACCATGTGGTACCTCTCACTGTCTCATTCTCTTCAGGATTTCCTGCAGTGCCCTTGTGATGCCCTCCTCCCCCTGTCCTCCCCCTCCCCTCCTCCCTCTCCCTCTCTCTTCCTCTCTCTTCCTGTCTCCATCCTTTTTCCTTCCTCTTCTCTTTCCATTCCCCTCATGGTAACATGGAACTGAATGAGCTTGTCCTTGTTTCCTGGGATTTCTTCTGAAATTAGGAGGATGTCATACATCAGTAAGCTCTTGAATGTCTATTCAGTTACAGTTGCATAAATACTGCACACTGGCTGGGGTAACTCTCTTCCATCTTTGTTATCTACAGTTCTTCTAGCTTCCTGTAGAACAGATTATCAGGGTGGAAATGCTGGGTCACAGACGATGCACACTTTTAATTTTGATAGATCAGAAGCGCTGCTTTTTAATATTTAGTGTGACTGATTTGCCACTTTAAAATTTAATTATCACAAATTTAATTTTTTTCATCTTCCCCTTTGACAAATGTGCCATTTCCAGCCATTCTTTTTTTCCTCAGTGTTTTTATGGTGTTTTATGGTAATGGGACATCATTGTACATATTGTAAGGATTCTAGTTTTTGCTTTATTGATTGATACAGCCAATTTTCCAGTAAAGAAAGTATCTGTGAGTTGAATCTTTATCTTCTACTGACCCCCTCACTGTGAAATGAATGATGCACTTGGAGAGAGAGGACACGCTCTCTCCCTTACCATCCTTCTTCTCTCTGTGTAGGGCAGTTCCTAACCCTGCGGCCCTCCAATACAGTTCCTCATGTTGTGGTGACCACCAATCATAAAATTATTTCTGCTGCTACTTCATAACTGTAATTTTGCTGCTGGTAAGAATCATAATGTAAATATCTGTTATGTGAGATATCTTATATGTGACTCCTGTGAAAGGGTTGTTCCACCCCAAAGGGGTCATGGCCCACAGGTTGATAAATGCTGGTGTAAATGTTTGAACAAGCGAAAGCATCAAGGAATGCACAGGTCTAACTGCTGAATGTTTCAAGTCAGAAACGTATAATAGTTACAGTCAAGGGCCCCTTCCTAGACTAGAATAGCATACTTCACAGTCATGAGGGAAGGGGTCCTGTGCCTATACATTCTTTAGGCCTTGACCTGAATTCTGTAGCATTGGTGTCAGTGCTAAGAATGCTTTGGTATTGCATGGCCTGTGAGCTAGCCTTGCTCCCCAGCCATCAGCGGTTACTCTAACCTCTTCTGGGTACTTTGCAGATGTTTGATCTTTGCAAGATGCTGGGGCAAGGGTGTGGCTAGCTCCACACAGATGTGTGCCCAATGCAGGAAAGTCCAAACGGGCACGTGTGATTCCAAAGAGGACAGAACATGCAGTTTTCTATCTTCCCAAAACTCATTTTCTGTCTTTACTCATGTGTGTGTCTGTCTGTGTGTCTGTGTGTGTATCTGTCTGTCTGTCTATGTGTGTATGTGTTTGTCTGTCTGTCTGTCTATGTGTGTCTGTGTCTGTCTGTCTATGTGTGTGTGTAACTGTGTGTGTCTGTCTACCTGTGTGTCTCTGTGTATGTCTGTCTGCCTCTCTCTCTCTCTCTCTCTTTCTCTCTCTCTCTCTCTCTCTCTCTCTCTCTCTCTCTCTCTCTGTGTGTGTGTGTGTGTGTGTGTGTGTGTGTGTGTGTGTGTGTGTTAGGGAGTTAGGAGGACTTTAACACACACACACACACACACACACACACACACACACACACACACAGAAAGAGAGAGACAGAGAGGTGTGTGTGTATACACATGCTTGCCCATACAGACACCTTTGGAGGCCAGAGGTTGGTCCTGGCTGTCCTCAATTACTTCTTCGCCTTATTTTCCTGAGCCAGGGTTTCTCAATGAATGCAGAACTCTTTGTTTTGGATAGACCAGTCAGCTGAGGTGACAGTGTACACGGCCACTCCTGGGTCTTGTCTTCCAGGAGATCTCACCTCAGGTCCTTCCTCACACTGCAGCAAGCACTGCACCGAACTCTCTCGGAAGACATGTTTTGTTTGGCAGGAGTTTTCTTTTTTTTTTTTTTTTTTTTTTTCAGTTCTTTGAGAATTTCATACAATGCATTTTGACCATATTTACCCCTCCCCTGGCTCCTGCCAGATCCACCGCCTCCCCTACCCACCCAACTTTGTGTCCTCCTTCCCACCCCATCCATCAGATCCAATCTGTGCTGCCCATGTGTGGCTTTCTAATGGGTGTGGTCAATCTACCAGTGATAATATTCCTTTTGTTGTTTTATGATTATAAAAGTTTACCTTATAATATATCTTTTTTTACTTATTATTTATCCTATGTGTCTTTTATATCATGTATCTTGATCTCATTCATTTCCCCATCCCTTCACATCTGCCCTCCGCCCCTGCACACCTTCCCCCCCAAAAAAAAATTTAGAGAAAAAAATTAAAAATATAGTCATGGAAGCTGCAGTGTGACACAGTGAGTCACACAGTAAACCCCTTTGGTCCATATATCATTACTTGCAAGTATCCATTGCAAAGTCATTGGTCTGGTTCGAGGCCTCTCGTTTCTATTACACCTTCAATGCTGGGACCTCACTGAGACTCTTCTTGATATCCTGCTGTTGCCCTGTGTTGTGGAGATCCTGTAGCTTTGGGTCTGCAGGACCAGTCCCTTCACATGCTCCAGCAGATCATAGATGGAGTGGATGTTGGGGCAGGCCAAGTCATCACTCTGGTTCTGGGCCTGGGCAGCTGCAGGGTTGGTCTATCTACCAGTTCTCACCACCAGAGGGAGCTTTCCAGCACTGCCCAGCTAATTCACCTCTTGCATCAATGAGCAAGGGGTGAGGCCAGTTCTGCTGCTCTCCAGATCTCAAGGTCAGCTCTCCCACACCTACACCACTAGAGCCAGCTCTGTTGTATTGCCCAGGGAGGTACAGGGGCCACTCTCTCAAGTGCTCAGTGGCAATATTCTTAAAGAAACTGGCTCTCCTCCCAGCAGCTTCTGGTCCAGCAGCTCCTCAGCTAGGGGTGAGACTTTGTATCCACCTCCCCTCTCCATGCTGGGATTTGGTCTGGCCTGAACTTGCACAAGGTTTGTGCATGCTGTCACAGCCATTGTGAGTTCATATGTGCAAAAGCCCTGTCCTGTTTGGAAGACATTCTTTCCTTGTATTTACTCACTACCTCTGATGCCCATAGTCTCCACCATGATCCCTGGGCCTTGGAGAAGAGAGTGCAGTACAGATACTACATTGGGAGATAATCATTCTATAGTCTCTTGTTCTCTGTACCTTGGCCAGTTGTTGGTCTCTGTGTTAGTTGCCATCTACTACAAATAGAAACTTCTCTAATGAGGTGTGAGAAAACATAATCTATGGATATAACAATAAATCAAAAGTCCATTGAATACTATGTCCACTTAGCTAGGAGCCTGTGACCTGTCTAGTCACAGGTTCTTGTGCCTACAGCTGTGACTGGTATAGGTTTCATCATGTGAAGCAGGGCTTCAATCCAATCAGAAGGCATTTGGTTACTCCTGTGACATTCATACCACTCTTGCATCAGTGGGCATGTCTTGCCAGGCCACTCATTCTTGCAATTTTTTGGTTTCACAGCTCAGTAAGACTTTTAAAAGGTATCTTTAAATTTATTTCCTTGATAATTTCTTAAAATATATAATGTGGTTTGATCATATTCACCCCTCATTCCTCTTACCCCTTCTTCCCAATCGGTCATCCTCCTACTTTTATGTCTTTATGCATTTCAGCCCCTGAGTTTGATTAGGGTTGCTTTCATGTGCACAGATGTAGGGTTCTCTGCTAGAGCACAGTATGTCAAGGTACTCTGCAGGAGTGGAGAAGGCTGTTCCCAGAAGTCATGGATTATTAAACAAAATCCCAGTGCCAACAAAACAGTACAGGCTGTTGACATAGCTCTTGCTTTCCCACCACAGCTAGATGGTGAGACTGCACATGCTCTGGTTGCAGAACATAAAAACAATCACACGGGGTTGAGGATTTAGCTCAGTGGTAGAGTGCTTGCCTAGCAAGCACAAGGCTCTGGGTTCAATCCTCAGCTCGAGAGAGAGAGAGAGAGAGAGAGAGAGAGAGAGAGAGAGAGAGAGAGAAATCACACAGGAACTTGTTGGAAACACATTTTGTTGTTGTTTCTAAAAACTAATTACAAAGTTTTGAAGTAGATGGTTTAGCAAAGGTTTTCCAGCCTTTCACCCAGGAAGTCATTCTCTGGTTGCCTGATAGGGTGGTGAGCTCTTCTTACCAGCTGAGGAGCAGCTGAGTTACATCCTCATCTGTCTACAGCACTACAGGGCAAAATGTTCAAGTGTGCACACTCTGCATCAACTGTAGTGCAGAACTCTTTGCAGACAATCATTTCTTATATGTTTTTGGTCTAAAGTCACTTCCTGGTGACACCCAGAGCACTCCCTCCCCAATTCTGCCACCCATCCTCCTCAGCTTACCCTCCACCATCCTTCCTGACTGGCCACTCAGTAGCCTCTAGTGAGACTCCTCTTCTTTCCTGTCCAGAATTCAACACCACTTGCAATCTGCATCTTCTCCAAAGTTTCACCTCCTCTCTCAAAAAGGCCCTCTGTGTTTTCCTCACAATGGCAGAACCAGGTTCAGAATTGTGCGCATCTCTTCAGTGTGGGCCAGCTCCACACAATTCTAAGATATTCAGAATCCAGTCCATTTGTTTTCCATCCATGGTCCATCTCTAGAAAGTCTTTTGTGCACAAAAGGCTCAAAATGTTTAAAGAATACAGGGCCAATGAGACAGCTCAAAGGGCAAAGACACCTTCTGTAGGACCTGATGACCCTGCTTAGGTCCTCAGGATCCACATGGTAGAAGGAGAGAACCAACTCCCACAGGTTGTCCACTGACCACCACCACAATCACCATCACACACACACACACACACACACACACACACACACACACACACACACACACACACAAGAGAGACAGCAAACAAGAGAGACAGAGCGAGATGGGGGGGGGCACAGAGAAACAGACAGACAGACAGATTGCTGTGGATATCACTCTGTATGCTGTGAATGTGTTGCTCTGATTTGGTTGATAAATAAAATGCTGATTGGCCAGTAGCCATGCAGGAAGTATAGTGTAAGCAGGATAAGCAGAGAGGAGAATTCTGGGAACATGAAGGCTGAGTCAGGAGTCACCAGCCAGACACAGAGGAAGCAATATGTGAAGGCAGAACTGAGAAAAGATACCAAGCCACGTGACTAAACATAAATAAGAATTACAGGTTAGTTTAAATGTAAGAACTAGTCAGTGGTAGGCCTGAGCTAATGGCCGAGCAGTTTTAATTAGTATACGCCTCTGTGTGTTTACTTGGTGTGGGACCGTGGGAGCTGGATGGAACCAGGAATACTTCAGCTACAACAGACACACAGAGGGAGAACAAGTTTTTAAATGTAACTTTAACAGCATTTAAGTCTTGAATGGAGCTGCTCACTGACAATGCTGTGGGTTTCTCTCACCATCTAGGCAGCTCCAACTCACTACATAGTGACAGCACCTTGCACACACACATGAAACCACATTCCAGGAGACTAGGATGTATCTTGATTTCCTTTCTTGTGCTGTGAATTGATTTTTGATTTACAACAGTTTTGCATGCATGTGGAACAACATCCATAAATGTCTTCTCCTGCCTTCACAGAGCAGAGGAGGCTGTAATGACGTTGATGTGTATGTGAAATCAGTAGAAATTTCCTGATAAAGTTGCCACTTCTCGGCCTTGGAAGTCTTAGCCTGGCTTAATTATCCAAGGTTGAAATGTTGCTAATGAGTGGTAAAGACATCATCTCTTAAGACTGATTTCACTCATGCAAAATAAATACTACATGCAAATATGTTCATCAACCTTTGAGGAACTCAAATGTTACTTTTCTAAATGGAAAAGAAAAAGGGGGAAAAAGGCCCCACAGAACTGACAAATCAGATTATATGGACTTAAGAAAACTGGAAAAATATTTTGTGAGCATCAGAGCATAGAAAAGGCATCCAGTTGACCACAACTGCTCCCTCTAAACTCAAGTCTTTAGGAAATAGTACAGGGGGCCCAGATAGCGTCTCATGCTTCTGTCTTCTTAGTCTGAGACTCAAGCTCCCATCCATAGCTTTTCCTTGAGTTTGCCATAATAAGAAAGAAAAATGTAGCTGAGAAAGAATCTATGAGGTCAGCATGTTTTAATATGGGTTGGTCTGAAATTCTCTTTGTGCCTCACATGTGTGTGTGGATGTACATGTTGTGATCATGTGTGTTGAAGCCAGAGATCAACACAGGGCATCTACTTTGATTATGCTCCACCTTCTTTTCTCAGGCAGGGTCTATCACTGAACTTGGGGCTAACAGACTCAGCAAGGCTGGCTGGACAGTAGGTCCAGGGATCTTCTTGTTTCCAGCTCCCCAGCCCTGGGACTGTGCACATGTACCTCCCACACAGCACTTTCTGCAGTGCTAGGGTTGAACCCAGGTCCTCATGCTGACACAGAGTGCTCTCCCCAGCCCTTTCAAAGCCACTTTTTCTCTGGGATTTTGCATGGATGAGAACTGAGAGGTGAAGGACACCCCCCCACCACCGGATGATCTCTATGTATAAGCCAGAACTGATCCACTTTAGGATAAGGAGCCAAGGAAAGTGAGAATAACAAATACAAGGCAAAAGCTGAAGAAACCCCATTGACTGGGAATGAAGTGAATGGTGCCCACGAAGATTAGCCCTTTTCCAAATTATAGTAAGCGCTCATAATACTCCTTGATGGGCATAGCAGCCCCCGAGCCCCACCACGTTGGCTTCATTACTGCAAGGAGCCTCAAGAAGCTCCTTACAGCTGAGGTAGATGGGCTTAGTGAAAATGCACCACAAAGACCAGAGGGAAAGCTCTGGAAACTGCTGGATCATCAGATCAATAGACTCAAAGGTGACTAAGTTGGGTTGCTTTCTGCAGTTTAAACATTTGTGCAGGGACTATCCCCATGCAGCCTTTTATTGACAGCTACAGATCAATGGTAATTTTTGATCATTTTCAACCTACATAAACCTATTGACCCCTTGGCCACCTTTGGGGCATTTCAAGTCGTCAAAAGTAATCAGAGGAGATGGTGTAAAATTGTCAGACTGCTGAAGACTCCAAGTAGTTTCATGTGTCCACAAGAGCAGAGTTGAGAGGTTAAGATGTAGTTCAAATTGGCAGCAGAACCTCCATGGCCAAGCATTCCAGAGGGTCCTGCCTTATGCCTCATAAATGACACACTGATTTGTATCCCAGCTCTGACATGTCTGCATATAAATTTTAAAAAGTAAAAGAGACTGAATCTCATCGGAACTACTAGGTGGGGAGATTAGTTCCAGTAAAAAATTTCTTACCACCTTCTTCTACTGAGTTACTCTCTTCATCTGCTGAAGAGTTACAAAAGCAGATAAACTTCTATAATAAAGACTATGGGAAGGTTACCAATGTAGACAAGGGTGGGCTAAGAAGAGGGGACGGGAGTATGAATTGATAACCCAGAGGTGAGTGATACAATATAAGTAGCTCAAAAGAAGCACTAGGGACGGGTTGTCACTCAAACGGTAGAGAGCTTACCTTACATACAGGAAGTCTAGGTTTCAACCCAGCACCACATGAAAGAGAGTGTGACGGTGTGTGCTCCCATCACTCAAGCTTGGGAGGTGGGCACAGAATTTAAGGTTCAAGGTCATTCTCTGTTACATAGCAAATCCAAAGCCAGCCGTGGATACATGAAACCCTGCCTCAAACAACAAACACAAAGTTTAAGTTTAATGATTAAAACAATAGGAGAGGATCATGAAGTGGGAGAGGATACAATAATGAAAATAAAAAACAAAGGAGAAAAAAGTGCCCAGTTGAAAACATCCAAAGAGGAAAAGGAGAAGGGGGGGCAAATATAAAACCTGGAAAACATGAGGGAAAGCAAGAAGAGTGAAGGGGGCCTCTTCAGAAACAACAAGTAGCAAAAAAACTGTTCTTTGGTAAAACGTGGTTGTATTTATATACTGTAAGGTAAATGTAAGCCAGATTAAGAAAAACACTATTACAATCTTTACAGGACCACACCTTGAAACATCTGTGCCAGACATGCAGGAGCTTGAACTTGAGACACACAGGCTGCATTTCTCCTTTAGATGGTGGAGGTTTTGAGGCGGGGGCGTTTTGAAGACTTTCGCTTTCAAGGATCTGAGCCATAAATGTTTATTAAAGGAATCTATAATGAAATCAGTTCTGTTATTTTTTTAATGGTTGCCAGGAGTATGTTGGAAGCTAGAACAGCCGGTTGTTAATCATTAAGTACTCATGTTACAAAAAGTGTTTGATAGTATTGCCACCTAGGGGCTGAATGGAAGTCTCTGCTAGGAAATAAACCATAATGGAGCAGGTGCCACTATTGACAATATACATACGGTTTTGCTTTATAGCCCACATGCTTTTCCAGTTTCTTGTGACAAAAACTGTCTCTAAGTGTGCCCCAGCAGCCCACTTTCTTATCCATAATCTGTTAGAGGTGATTCCGGTTCACTTTGGGGCCTTTGCTTTTATTGGCATCTATTACCAAATCTTCTGAACAAAGAATTATTCTTTTTTGCATTATTAATCTTACCCATGTTTGCCCTATTTCCAGAGAAAAGAAATCATTTGTCAGAAAAGAATGTTTGTAATCAGGACTGGAAGCATTGTCGGATTTAATATTCATTGTGGTCATCCTGGTTCGATGCTATATTTATCTAAAAGACCAATCCAATGTTGTGGAGAAATAAGTTTTTAAATATTCATGATCTAACTTTTAATATTTTAAAAAAGAGAAATTAATATTTCTGTAAAATTTGTTTCAGAGTCTGGCCGCTTAGCAAATGTTTAAATATTAAAAGATTTCAGGAGGTTAGCGTGTAATATCATAATGGGGCATACTGAAACAGGAAAATTGACTTCATGAGTCTCAGATCCATAAAGGAAATTGTATTTCCTCTGTCCAGGTTTCTCACAGAATAAAAGAGATAACTCAGTCAAAAACTTAAAATCAAGAATGTGAGAAAAGAACCAAAAAATATATCTGCAGTCTTTTGGTTGTGTATATTTTTCAGCTTCATCCAAAATGACATTTGGAAGATTCCAAATTAAGGGGAATTACTTCCTCATAACTGTGCCTATATTCTTAGCCACCTACCCTGGGAAATAACTTCCTCTCCCTACCTTGGCCCATCAAGAAAAAGAAACACTTGGTAGACTACCAATGTCACATTTAAACATCTAATAAACCCAATCATTACAAGTAAATATCACTCAGTCAAAACTTAGTTATGATTGTTCATATTCAGTGGTTATGGTCCACAATAAAAATACCCCCTCTCTAAACCTGTGTGTGTGTGTGTGTGTGTGTGTGTGTGTTCTCGTGCATATATTGCTACCCCTGTTGCAGGCATAATTCTTACCTTAAACAGACATATCTACCCAGCCCAGACTGGCAAGAGCACCCCAGGGCCTCTCAGAATGTTAAGATTCTTAGTTCCAGTTAAGTTATGCAAAATATGTTAAATGTCTCTCTCTGAGCCACAAACAAACAAACAAACAAAGTAATTCTGCTATCCCTTTCTTCTTTTAGATCAACAAAGGCGAAATTCTCAAAGCCCAGATAACAGTCACTTTGGGTACACTTCATGGTTTTAGTTACGCTGCTTCTAACAAACAGGAATAATTTCACATTTACATTAATAACAGGCTTCTCCGAGGGTGTTTGTACATTTATAGTTCAATGGGTTCATTGCTGTTTTCTTGTGTTTGTTTTATCAAATTTGTAAGATATAAATGCACAGCCACACAGTGGGAGAGGCTGGGGAGAGGAGGGTCTCATGTATAAATAAGCAGCATTGCAGATTAGAGGTTTAGGATTGTTCCTGCTAAGTCTCACAAAGCCTTCCGATTAACCTGCTGGATGCAACTTGAGGCCACTGATCTTTGTTAAGCGAAATGCAGTTCTCATCATGGGTACCACAATGTGTAGCTTTCAAGCTCTGAAAATCCACAGGTCCCATCTGATACAACTTTTTCACATGTCTGAAATCATTCATTAGTTCAGTGGTTTCCAACCTTCCTAATGCTGTGACCCTTTAATATAGTTTCCCATGTAGTGGTGACCCCAACCATGAAATTATTGCATTGCTACTTCATAACTGTAATTTTGCTACTGTTATGAACTATAATGTAAATATCTGATATGAGACCCATGTGAAAGGGTTGTTTGACCCCACCCCCTAACAAGGTTGTGAGAAGTTGGGAACCATTGCATTAGTTGATGTATTCAGTATGAACAAGAGCAAGCAGAAAGAACACTCAGTCTCCTCAACACCAGTTCAAACCTTTGCTGTGTATCTATGCCATTGTTAATGCCATGCATCCTGACATGGCCATGCAGTCCAGAGAATAACCTTCTATTGGCTTCTAAAGGATACCTAATTTGCCAACTCTCTTACAGGGAATAAGCCATGAAGCCCATCTTTTTGGGTTAGAACCATTCACAACATACCACATGGGCGTGGTCGCTGTGAACAGTGCAGGACAAGTGTCAAGCCCCTGGACTCTGATTAAAACTTTAGAATCTTCCCCAAGTGGACTGATCAACTTCACAGTGGACCAGAGAGATAATGGCCGGGCTTTGCTGCTCCAGTGGTCGGAGCCAGTGAGAACCAATGGAGTGATCAAGGTAGAGTCCATCCTGCATGGGAAATCACACAGGTCATCTTCTAGATAAACAGATGCACCCTGACATGCCATCAGGTCACTGGGAAGCTGGTTTAATTCTCCTTGATGGCTCCTCTAGGCACTTCAGCCTAGATCAGTGAAGAACAGCTGGGGAGAGGGGCCTGTTATGGGCCCAGCAGTGTGCTAAGATTACCTCATTTAATCCACACATCAACCCCACTAGGTGGGGCCCACTAAACTTCATGAGGCTCATAAAGGTTAAGTAGATGCTTCAGGCAATATTGCCAAAGATAGGGTGGGATTTGAAGCCAAGATGTCCCCAAAGCTCTGAACTCTGGATGACCCTGACCTTCCTGCCTCCTCAGCTGCCTACTTTAGGTTATTTCCTTAAGCCTTACCTAATTTACTAAGGAAGATGGATCTGTCTCCTAACTCCTTGACTTTCACACGTAGCCATGAAAACTAGCCTTTCAATGTCACATGTAAAGCCTAGCTTCACCAACCTGGGGGTGTAAAGGAGGTAGAATTCCCACAAACAGCCCATACTTTGAAGCTTTAAACCCTTCTCACATGAGGTAGACCCACGTCTTTTTATGTTCTTCCCAGGGCTGGCAGTGATTATCTACCACTTCTTCCCTTTGGCTTTCCCTCTTCAGTCCCTCCACAGGTCAGGATGGCAGAATCCCCAGCTCCAGCTACTGTAGCCAGTGCCTGCTCCTATCGCTCTCCCCAGATGGTGGAGATGCCCCTGCCAAGTCCACGTGGAACAGTTAAGACTAAACTTCACCTCCTCAGCCCTGTAAGAAGAATGAGACAGGAAATAACATCCATAGCTCAGGCCTCCTCCAGAGCCAGCTCCAACCTCTTGAGCTTTCTCTGGGCTGCCTCTCAGCTTAACTGGAGGCCCTGCAGCCAAGAACAGAGACTCAGACGCAAGCCACATCCCTCCAACAGGCGTCAGACAAACCCTCCCCCAGGGCAAGAGACCTAAATCCCCAACCTTAAATCTTGAATCTCAGCTCAGGCCCTCCCAGGCACCAGAGCTTCCCCCTCCATGCATCAAAGCTCTCTCTGTGTTTATTGCCCCTCTGAGAGACAGCTTCTCCTGAGAATGATTGACAGGAGGAATATTGACTCCCCTTCCCTTCATCTGCATTTCACCAAATATTTATTGAGCTTCTACTAAGTGCCATGCACTTATTCAAGAGAGAACAAGACAGAAAAGGCTCCTGCTGTCAAGGCCCTTACATGGGTATGAATAAATGCAGGGAGAGTGTCGAGTCAAAGAGGGACAGAGGCATAAACAGTAAGCTGGTAAATAAACAGCAAGGGAATTTCAGAGAGCCATGGATGCTATAAAGAAAATTAAATAGAGTCATGTAATTATGCCTGCTCAGGCTATTTTAAAATGGATAATCATTTGAATTGAGTTGACATTTGAGCTGAGCCCTGGATGACAAGACAGAGGCAGTCATGTGAAGATATGGGGGCAAAATGTTCCAGACAAAATGAACAGCAAATGCAAGGCCCTAAGGCACAAATGACCTTGGTGTGCTCAAGAAAATGGAAGAAAGCCTGTGAGGATGAAGCCTCGAGAAGGAGGAAAAGATGGCACCAAGGGAGACTTGAGGCAGGGTGGCCCCAACCTTGTGGGCTGTGACAAGGAGCAGGGAGATTGTTCAGGGTTCAATGAAACATTACTGAAGGCTTTAATCAAACTTCTCACTCCGGCTGCACACTGCTGACCTGTGAGAGGCTAGTAGAATTTAGAGCCTATTGGAGAATTCAGGGCAGAATTCAAATGAGATGGTTCAAATCAGAGTGGACATTATGAAGTCAAGAAATATGGGGGTGTTGGAAATGTATGTAGAAGGTAGAGATGAGATTTTGTTAATGGGCCAAATATGAGGATATGAGGCATGAAGTAAAGAGAGGTGGTGACTCTTCAGATTGTCTTCCGGGTTTTGACCCTGAGCTAATTGGGAAGGGAAAGTTAGAAGAGGAACGGGTTTGAGGGACAAGTAGATAGTGAGTCCAAGTTCAGAACGCCACAAGAAGATGCCAACGAGCTATGTATCCACAGCCTGTTAGTGGGCAGCTGTTTTTAAGACCTTGGTGATGGACAAAATCACCATGGAAAGAACATAGGCAGTGATGAAGAGATCTGGAGGTCAAGCCCTAGGGTGCCATGAATTTGGAGGTCATGAAGAGGAAAAGTAGTCAGGGGAGAATGAAATGAGACACAAGATGTTGAAGGAAGGGTAGATGAGCAGTGCACACCACACATGAGGAGGACGTGAGTAGTCACGTGTCACATCTCAATGCTGGACGCTATTAAGATGGCAAGTGGCATGAGAATGGAGATGTGGACCTGGACTGGGGAAGAGCAAGGTCACTGGAACCTTGGCAGTAAGCTCACGTGCTAGAGAAAGACAGCTGAGCCAAGTGGCTTTTAGAAAAGATGGTGACCAAGAAAGGGACGGTGGCAGCTCTCTGAAGAAGCTTAGGTGGGAAGGACAGCAGAGAAATGGGATGGTAGCCAGGAGACTGGGGTGCTGAAACTTATGTCAAAATCAATGAGATACTAGAGCACACTGAAACACTAATGGAAATCACCAGAGAGGGAGGGAGATAATAGAATAATTACAGGAGTGGAGTCCTCAGAAAAGGAGGGGGATTGATGGCATGAGTGGCCTGTAATTGGGCATAG
This sequence comes from Onychomys torridus, assembly GCF_903995425.1. Lineage (NCBI taxonomy): Eukaryota > Metazoa > Chordata > Mammalia > Rodentia > Cricetidae > Onychomys > Onychomys torridus. The sequence goes on along the minus strand of NC_050453.1, from coordinate 6,682,952 downwards.
ATACTTCAGTCATGGGGACAGAAGCCAAGATGACCACAGATACTCTTCAGCTTATCCTGGGATACATCCAAAGAAACTATTGTTAGTTGAAAATATTATCGAAGTGAAAATTGATACTGAACACACAACCTCCCTAGTACCAGAGTTTGACCTCGCCTACTTTAATTATTCTCTTAATCACTTAAATTAGCCTATAGTGGACCAAAAATCATCTCACATGAAGACTATTTTATAATAAAATATTAACTATGTAATTTGTTGAATACCAAACTGAAAGTCGAGAAGATGGCTGTTCTAATATGTCTTCTCACAAGATTGTAGCTAAAACCTGGAAGTTGAGATACTTACAGTATTACATTAATACTTACACGAGTATGTTACAGAGGCCAATTGGAGAAGACTCAGGGATGCACAAGAATGTAAAACATGTTGTGACAATAATATGTAATATGAGAGCATGCCTTTCGAACGTCATCTGCTTCTCAATGGAGTATGTGGGGATGTCAACAACCAACTCAAGGGAGAGAAAAGCTTGTTGACAGGTAGTGGAGGAAGGATACAATATAAAATAATTACTCTGGACAATGAAAGAGCAAATACAAAGGGGGAAAAATCGGGTTACTACTTGATAATTACCTAACTTGATAATTTACAGACAAAGATTAAAGTAAGGCCAACCCACTGGTATTTGTTGGCTCCATGTAACTACAAATATGTGCTACAGAGGTTAAGATTCTCTTTGTGATGAGCACACATGGTCTTGCGCAGACCAAGGGCAAACACCACAATCAATTCTTCTATGACTTCAAAGAGAAAACAAAGCATTTCCCTCTCGCATTTCATTATTAAAACTATGTAAATGTGTGTCCATGTATTATATATAAACATGTGACAATGTAGGTATACAGTTACATAACATGGTGTGAGCCTGCACACAAACACATACATATACATAGAGATGCAAATTTTCAGCCATAGCGTCCTGTAACAAGGAAGCTCAGAAGAAGCAGATTGTTCAGATAAACCCTGAGTGCTCTAGTCAGGATGAGGACAGAAGCATGGAGTGTGTATAAATAGGATATTTGAATGTTCTTCCTGCGGTTCAAACCTCACGAATGCTGTGTGAGCCATAGCGTTCCCCAGCCTAAGGTTTGGGTCAATGCTTAGATTTTATCCAACCTTTTAAAGTTTTCTGTGGACTTTACATTAACGATGGCAGATCCCACTTCTAAAGTCAGCGTTTGAATGCTAATGGATTAGGATCACTGGGTTCAGGCAGGCAGGTGGGACTGCTTTAGGCAGCTGCACCAAGAACCCCACACTCCTGACATCCTCTTCTTCTCTTCATCCTACAGACATACAACATCTTCAGCGATGGGCTCCTGGAGTATTCTGGCCTGGGTCGACAGTTTCTCTTCCGGCGCTTGGCCCCCTTCACCCTCTACACTCTGACCCTGGAGGCCTGCACGGCAGCAGGCTGTGCTCACTCAGGGCCCCAGCCTCTCTGGACAGAGGAAGCCCCTCCAGAGTCTCAGTTGGCTCCTACCATCCAGGCTGTGGAGTCCACCAGTGTAAGGCTAAACTGGTCTCAGCCAGCTAACCCAAATGGGAAGATAATTCGTTATGAAGTGGTTCGCAGATCCTTGGAAAGAGAGGATTGGAGGAATGGGACAACTCAGGTGGATGGGAACATTGTTTTCACGGAACACGACACAGAAAGGGACTCGTGGGTGTATAATGACACTGGTCTACAGCCATGGAGGCAATATGCTTATAGAATCTGCACTTGGAATTCTGCAGGGCACACTTGTAGCTCTTGGACTTTGGTAAGGTCATTGCAAGCACCCCCAGAGGGCCTTTCCCCACCTGAAATATCCTATGTGTCTATGGATCCTCCCAAACTGCTGATTTCCTGGATCCCACCCCAACACTCGAACGGCGTTATCCAGTCCTACAGACTTCAAAGGAATGGAGTGTCCTACCCTCTCAGTTTCAATGCCAGTACCTTCAACTACACCGACAGCCAGCTGCTTCCCTTTTCAACGTACAGTTATGCAGTTCTCGCCTGCACCAGTGGCGGCTGCTGTGCCAGCAGAACCAACGCCATCACCACTCCTGAAGCACCTCCATCAGGAGTCAGCCCTCCAGCTCTTTGGGCCATCGGTGCTAGCCAGATAAATGTGTCTTGGTCCCCGCCATCAGTGCAAAATGGAAAGATTACTAAATATTTACTTAGATGTAATGGTCAGGAGTACATGGCTGGACAGGGCCAGTCCTTTCTGCTTTCCAACCTGCAGCCTTTTACTCAATACAACATCTCACTTGTGGCCTGTACAAAGGGAGGATGCACTGCTAGTCAGACTGCATCTACTTGGACAACGGAGGCCCCACCAGAGAACATGGATCCCCCAATACTGCAAGTCACAGGCTCAGAATCAATAGAAATTACATGGAAACCTCCAAGAAAGCCACATGGCCAGATCAGAAGTTATGAGCTTCGGAGAGATGGAGCCATTGTGTATACAGGGCTGGAAACTCGCTACCATGATTTCACCCTTACCCCGGGTGTAGAATACGGCTACTCAGTGACTGCCACCAACAGTCAGGGAAGTGCCCTGAGCCCACTTGTCAAGGATCAAACCAGCCCCTCAGCCCCCTCAGGCTTACAGCCTCCAAAGCTGCATCCTGGGGATGCTCTTGAAATCTTAGTGGATTGGGACTCTCCTGTGAGGACAAACGGTGAGATCATCAATTATACCCTCTTCATCCGTGAGCTGTTTGAAAAAGAAATCCAAACAATTTGCATTAATACGACACACAGTTCTTTTGATACACGGTCCCTGACAGTAAAGCACCTGAAGCCATTTCACAGGTAAGGAGACAAACTGGGCTTTCTGGAAGCAAGTCATTGTCCTTTGTGTTGTGCTCTGTCAGTGCCCACGAGGCCTCCAGGGCAAGATGCATATGCCAGCTCCTGAGCATCAGCATCGACAGTAGACAGGTCCCATACGCATTTAACTACACCAGGCTTTCACAGTCTCTGAAGAACAGAACTATTACACATGACATTCTGATGATGCCCGTTCTCCAGGAATTTTGGAAGTTTGTCATCTAGAGTAGGTCGTGAAGGGATGGGGCCAATCTCCTGAACTGAGTTGCAGGCCCTGAACAGTTACTAAGCTGAAAGGAGTGCTGGAGAGATGGGGGTGCAGTGCTTGCCACCCAAACAGGGGGACCTGGGTTAGATCCCTAGCATGCACATACACAGAGAGAGAGGGAGAGAGAGAGAGAGAGAGAGAGAGAGAGAGAGAGAGAGAGAGAGAGAGAGCTTAAGAAATCTTCAGGAATAGGCTGGCGAGATGGTTCAGTATTAGATGCCAAACCTGAGGACCTGAGTTCTATCCCTTGGAACACTGTGATGGAAGTAAAGAAAAAACTCCTATAAATTGTCCTCTATCCTACACACACACACACACACACACACACACACACACACACACAGAAAGAGAGAGACAGAGAGACAGAGAGACAGAGAGAGACAGAGACAGAGAGAGGGGGGGGGAGAGAGAGATGGGCTTGTTCCTATAACCTCACATCTGGTAGGGCACATGAGGGGAGAAGTCAAACCCTTCAGATGACCAAACCAGCTAGACAGACTAGTTGAGTCAGTGAGCGCCAGATTCAACAAGAATTCAAAAAGAGACCCTGTTTTCCAAAAAAAAAAAAATTGGAAAGTGACTGAGCACCTTGAGCCACTCTTTAGTTTCCAAACACACACACACACACACACACACACACACACACACACACACACACACACACACTCATACACACAACTAAAATATATCAGCCAGAAGTATACTGGACCAGTATCTGCCTAGAGGCTAGCTTTCCTTCGTTCAAATCTAACACCTCTTCCTGGGATAATGGAGGCGTTGGGTTCTGTGTCCACCATAGGCTGCAGAGCCCCCTCAATTTCAGACTCCTGACCAGTCAGATGGTACCACTCTGCTTATATGTGCTGTCCTAGATTCTGCCTGGCTTCTATGACATGCATGGAAGTGCTCTAAAACCAATACTCTTCCGGCAGCTTCCGGACTTCTGAGCACTTTCCCTCATCCCACTTAGGTACCTGACATCCCCCAGAGAAAGTAATAAAAGACATTTTGTGGGTAAAATTTAGTAAAATGAATAGAATCACTTATTTAAAATAAAAAATTGAAGTCTGCCCAAGTGTTGATGTCCAGCCACCACAGGTCAAACTTGGCTATAATTACGATGTCCCAGTGTGCAGATTAGGCAGGGCTACGATTCGCTCTGGTGTAGCATGCTGTTAGAATGAAGCATTCATGGTCTTATGCATCTACTCAGGACAATTATTTAGAATCATATTAAATATTAAACAGTAATTAAAAGCTCTTCAGGTATTCTCCACAGCTAATCTACATGCTATGTGAGTTGGCATTTATCTCCCACTATTGAGGACATTTTAAAAGTCTATGTTAGGGTGGAGCTCTGCATTTCGTCAGGGCTTTACATGACCAGAACACAAGTATTAAAATCATATCCATCCTGTCCCCCTCTGAGCCCTGATATCTCAAAGGATTTCTGGAGAAAATGGCTTCCCAGATGTCAAAGTAACACTCTTTCTAGAGAAGAAGAAAGAAACCAGACACAGCAGTCATAGGAAGGACTCTTACGGACGCATGGAGAGGCAGCATCCTCTCTAACAGCTAAACCTTGACTGGTGAAATAATATCAGAGTATCAAAGCTGTATCATTTGATTTCTTGTCCATTTTGGTTTTGTGGGTTTCAAATCATATTGATATTTACTAGACACAATGAAAATTAGTGTGTTCATCTTTGAGCACCCCCAGCTGGTCAGTAGGAAGCAGTTTGGGAATCTTTGAGAATCAGAGAGAGTGGGTCAGGACTTTGTGTGTGGTGGTGGTGGTGGTGGTGGTGGTGGTTTTAAGAAAGGGTCTCATGTAGCCCACTGTGGACTAGAACTCACTACATCATCAAGGATGATTCTGGGCTCGATCCTCCTGCCTCTACTTTCCAAGTGCTAGAATTACAGGCTTGTGCCACCTCATCCAGCTTGGTTTGTTTGTTTAAGACAGGTCTTGTGCAGCCTGGGCTGGCCTTGAGTTTCTGGGCCCCTTTCCCCCCACCTCCTCAGTGCAGGGATAACAGGCTTACAAGACTGCTCAGATAAAGCGGTGCCAGGAATTGAACCTAGGCCTTCATCCATTCTAGATAAGCATTCTACCAATTAAGTTGCATCCCTCACTTGACCTAGGACTTTAAAACTAGCCACAGATGATCCAGAAAAATCGTTCCTACATGGAAAGTCAAAACCAACAACATTGCTTATCAGTCTGACCCACTATACACACTGGTGGATCTGCTCATTGATTCACCTGGCAAATGCCAGCCTAGAGATGTGTAAGTGAGGGGAGAGAGGGAGGAAATGGAAAAAGTCTGCTTTAGTTACACGTCCTGTTGCTGTGATAAAATACCCCAGCAAAAGCAACTTAAGGGGAGAGGGCTTTTGTGAGGTTCATAGATGAGTCCCTCATGGTGAGGAGCCATGAGCAGGAGCTGAGGGCAGTTGGTCACATGGTATCCAAAGTGAAGTAGCAGGGTGAGGTGAGGGTCCAAGCTCAACTCACTTTCTCACGTTGGCTGACTCTAGGACCCCAAGCTCAGGAAGTGGCATTGCCCGCTCTTGTTTCTGGATGGATCATGATCAACATGATCCCACATAGGAATGCCCAGAGGCTAATTATCTCTCGCAGGTGTGCCCAGAGGCGCTTCACTTAGGTGTTTCCAGATCCTGTCAGGCTGATAGTTCATGCTAACATTCACAAAGTCACAAAGGAAATGAAAAGCATAATTAAGAAGGCAAAAATGCAAAACGGAAAGCTATTAAGAGCAGCAAGCAGGGACATGAGGAGAGGAAGCAGAGAAGAGCACAACACAGCTAGACCCCAGAGGGGGAAGCAGGGAAGAAAGGTAACTGTGTGTGCGAGGGACAAGTTGGGTCAGTGAGTCAATGGGGCATGGGAAGAGAGCAGCAAGTGCTGCTGGCAGCCAGAAGTGCTCAACACTAACTAGGGGCCTTTGAGTTGGCAAAGGTTCCGCCATGAAAATAGGCCTTTCCAAGTGGTAGATACCAGCTATGAGACAAAACGTAATTGATTAGTAGAGCTTGACTAGGTAGTGATAAGGTGTCTCTGTGATGGATAATCTAGTGTGTAGGGGCTTAACTTTGCCCCCCCCCACCCAGAGGTCTTCGTGTGATCTAAGGGAACCTGTTTTAAGATGTCAACAATCAGATGAGAAGATTCATTACCACAGAGACGGTAACTTGGTGATGCCCCTTCATGATCTAGAGGCATTCCCAGGGAGTAGCTTGGCTCTGCCTACACAGATAGAAGGAGTCTGGGTCACATGCAAAGCTGTATTCTTCACTGCTGTGTTAAGTGCCTTTTCATAGTACCAGAATTTTCTTGCTGAAGAGGAGACCTAGAGTTTCTTTACTCCATATATCGCTATTTAGGCAAGAACTGACCACTTACCAAATAGATGAAGGTCTTTCTTTGAGTTTGCTAGTTGGAAGATTGAAACTGTTCAAAACTTTCCATGAAAATAAAACTTCATCATTATTTAAAAGCTAGCTGTTCATAAATATAGACTCCTTTTCTTTCTCTTCTGAAAACATGTAGTCTTTTAAAAATTTGTTCCAGAGAGATGTAAGAACCATCTGTGAGTCTACCTTGTTTCCTATAGGTATGAAATTCGTGTCCAAGCCTGCACTGCCCTGGGATGTGCCTCCAGCGACTGGGCATTGACCCAGACCACAGAGGTACCACCTCTCATGCAACCAGCCCCACATTTGGAGGTGCAGACAGCTGCAGGGGGATTCCAGCCCTTAGTAGCTGTGTGGTGGACAGGACCACTTGAACCAAATGGAAAAATCATATACTTCGAATTATACAGAAGACAAACAGCAACTCAACCTGGGAAGTCCAGCCCATTGTTAACCTACAATGGAAGCTTAAACTCATTTACGGATTCAGAGCTGTTACCTTTCACAGAGTATGAATATCAGGTAAGAGCTCTGTATGTCTTATAAAACTCAAGCTGAGATGGTGAGCACCCACCAGGGGTTCCTTCTACACTGTTCCTTACGATTCCAAAAGCCACTTAGTGAAATATAGTTTTATAGAGGACTGTAATATCCTTTCAATTTTTCTAAGCAGTCAATGAGGGAGAAAAGACCATTCATATGCATTCTTCATTTCTTGGTTCCCATGCTTGGCTTTTCTGTGGCCTTTAGATGGATCCCTTATTATGATATGGTTTCTACTGTTAGGCTTCCTTCCACCTGTGTTGCCTTGGTTGTAAGTATTCCTTAAACCACCCTTAGGAAAATAACTCACATGTTGTAACAACGCAAAATGAACCACAGTGGTAAACATCACCAGTCACCATGCTCAAGGAAAAGATGAGATGTGGAGAGGAAGCAAAAGGCTGTAACTAATCTGCCTTTGGAAATCAAGAAAATTTAAAGACCAATCCATCTATCAACCAGTGCTATTAAAATACTTCACATATCTCTTAAAAGACTAGGAATGAAGAACGGTATTCAGAAACTATTTTGAAATCCAGGAGGCTTTATGTAAGGCTGTGTTTGCCCTCGGGTCTGCATACACTATTCCTACAGCGGCATTGCCATTTCCTAAGGAGGATGGGTTTGCTGTTGTACTGTCTTCTAGACAAGTGACACACACACAGGGTTACACTCAGCCGCACACTCACCTGGGCCTTGCTTTTACCCATCCTGGAATTTGGAGAGGCAAAGCTTAGACGTCTTGATAGAATTACCCCACAGCTCACATTCAAAGTCTCTTTTCCACTGTTTGCAAGCACCGCCCTTCCACGTTTCCCTTCAGTTTCACAGGCGCCCATTGTGTCTCTTCTACTTAAGCCAGACTTAGTTTCTCAAGCTTGCAGTTCAAAGAAGCTTGCTAATGGATAACCCCTGAAGGTCAAGCAAATATCAAGAAAAAAATCTTCAGATTAAAAAAAAAAAAAGATTAAACCCAAAAAGCTTATCAAGAGGCCTGTAGCTCATTGCTAGAGTGCCTGCCTAGCAGACAAGACTCCCCAGGTTCTGTCCCTGGCACTGTGGGAATACAGCATGAGAGTGTATGCTTGCAATCCCAGCACTCCAGAGGTTGAGGCAGGAGAATAAAAACCAGAAATAACAATAAAATTACCAGGAATGTGACAGACATGAAGAAGTGTGATGATTTAATTAGAGATAACATTTTATACATGAAAAGAATATCTCAGGACAACATTGTATTTTCACAAGATGCCTGAGGAAGTTAGTATTGAAAATGTAAATCAGCTCTTGAATTGAGGATATATACAAACATAAATCCAAATTTATTGTTTGCAATTACAAATCTAAAAACTCTCTTAAAAGCAAGAGTGTTCTCTTGGTTAGATGCCAACTATTTGGTTGTAAGACCTAATCAAAATAGATGGGAGGCTATTTATAGTATTATTGACTTTTCCTCCTTACATATGTGTCCACAGAAATATTGTCTTATGATAAGACAGCTGCCTGGATAATGCTGGATCAATTATAGAGTGAACAGGAGATATACTTTGCTTACCTTCTGCAGGGCAGTGGTGGCACACGCCTTTAATCCCAGCAGGTGGAGGCAGGTGGATCTCTGTGAGTTCTAGGCTAGCCTGGTCTCAAAGCTACACAGAGAAATCTTGTCCTGAAAAATCAAAACAAAACAAAAAAAAAAAACAAACTCTGTTACCTTCTTATTTTTAAATGTGTGTGTGTGTGTGTGTGCGCGCGCACGTGAGTCCAGGTACCTATGGAGGCCCATAGAGGGTACTTGATCCACTTGAGCTAAAGTTGCAGGCACTTGTGTGTACTAGGAACCAGGCTCAGGTCTGTGGCAAATGTAGCAATCACTCTTAACTGCTGAGTCTTCTCTGATGCCCCTCAAAACAATCTGAAGGCACAGCAAACAGGAAGGTTGAGAATAGGATTGTGGCTTGTGTCAGTAAAGAACAATTACCTCTTTGCCGCTCTCAGAATCAGAACACTGTTAGAAAGTTCCGGGCCCTGGATGGCCCTCCCTTTGTTCTTTTCTCATTAGCTTCGTGAGAAAGTGTGCAGTTGTCAAAGATCCCCAGTTCTCCATTGAGTAAAAGGAACTGGCATGGGCTCTTTGGATAGCAGTAAGCACTGAGATAGGAATATAAACTACTGATTACAGCTCCCTTGGCCTGTGCTGTGTCACTGGGGGAAAGCAGGACCACACACATATCTGTAGAAGAGGCCTGTGTTGTGTCTCTAGGTAGGTTTCTCATCAGGAGTGAAGGATGGCCAAGGGACCCACATCAGAGGCTGAGGTTCGTCCAAGACCTCATAGGGTACTGTCGCTTTTGTAACTGCTCCTGTCAGCTTAGAGTCCCAGTCCTCTTGGATACTCACTTCTAAGCTGTTCACATTGCAAGCGTGAGCTATCGCATGTGACTTACTCTAGTTTACTTTTGAGACAGGGTCTCACTGTAGCCCTATGTGGCCTGGAACTCAAATGTGGACCCTGCTGGCCTTGAACTCATGGACAGCCATCTTCCTCTTCAAATGTTGGCATTCAAATCAAGCACCACAAATGGGTATTCATCCTACTCTTCTTAAAGAAGAGCCCTACTCTTTCCTATGGAGGTAGAAATTAGGTCAGCATTTCCGGGAGAAGTTCCTGTCTCCATCAGACTGTGTGTTTTCCTTGTAACCCCTTTTCATTCCCATCATTGTGTATCTCTCACTCTTTGGAGGTTAAGAGTTAACACTGTGGAAAATAAGACTTTTAGTGTGGAGGAAAGTTAAGTCATTTCCATTTCAACACAGCTCCTGGGGGTCTGAGATTCTGAAGGACCAAACACTGAAAGATAAATTGTAAAAAAAGAAAAGCACATATGATATGAAATCTGAATGGAGGGAGTTAGGAAACACCTGTTTGTATTTCACAAGGATGGGTAGGTGGCTTTGTGAAACAATTCATGCAGAGTCCAGGTACATCCATCCAATGGTTCATGTGAGTGTCTGCTGGAATCTGAGTCTTAACCCCATACCTGTGTTTTCATGCCTCTGTGCTGAATAAAATTCTTTCAGGAAAAGACTGTTCTTTAAACAGATATCACACGGCTGTTATACAGAGCCATGGGATATCTACACACTCAATTGGTATTTTCTCCTATAATACCACTTTCTACTTTGAACCCTTCCCAATTGTACTCTGTTTAGCTATACTCTTTATACCTCAAACTTCTGTCAGAAAGTTCTTGATGAATGAACAAGCAAGTTAGGACAGTGGTCTCAGGAAGAACTTGGTGAGCCTCCCTCCTGAGCTGTCTCAGGGTTTTGCAGAGTTGAGGGTGGAACCCAGGGCTTTGCACATGCAAACCCAGCAAGGCTTCTACCACTGAGCTCTGCCCCCAGCCCTGCACTTTAGCTTTTACCTCAGGGAGAGTTGTCTGGCTAATGAGCAGCTCCAGGTAATTCTGCATTCATATTCATACTCTCGCTTAAGGCAATGACTCACCACGGAGTTGCTGGGGCTTGCCAGGGCTCCCTTTCACTGACTCGTGCTGACAGGGACTTAATTAGCTCTCTTGAAACTTCCCCACATTGACAGATTTTTGCAGTAAGCACCCACACACACTCAGAGGCTCCGAGGGCTTCTGGTGCCTGGTGTCTGGGTGACTGAGAAGTTACAGCTTGGCCTTGCAGGAGATTTGCTGACTCACTGATGTGAAGGTCTGGTCTTGGGGCTAAGGCTGAGGGAGCCAGGGCATGCTGGAAGCTTCTACTTTCTAATCAACCAACATTGTTCCCCAAAAAGAGGAGGAGGGAAGGTTGTGAAGGAAACACAGGGGATCCTTATAGTCCCCACCAAAGGCAGATGGATTAAAACCTCAGTGGGATACTGTGGGTCCCCACCAAAGCTACCAAAGTGCAGGTAATGAGCTAGAAGAGGAAGGCGAGAGACAGTGGTATCGAGCCTTCTGGATATTTGAGCAGTTTAGCTTCTTCATGCCTTCCCTGGTAGTCTTCGACTGCACTTGTTATAACAGAATGTCTCAGACCATGCTGCTTATACTGCAAACATGTATTGCTTACAGTTCTGGAGATTTGGAAATCCAAGGCCCAGGTGCCCATAGCTTCCATGTCTGATGAGGGATCACTTTGCTTTGTAAAATGCCATCTTCTTGTCAAATTGCACAAAGCAGATGGAGAGGGAGAGGAAGAGGACACAGAGGGAGAGTCCAGTCTCCTCTCAGAAAGGCACCAATCCCAACTGTGAGGGCCCTATCCAGCAGGAACTCATCACTAAGACCTAACTCCAAATACCATTACCCTGAGACCAAGATTCAACATGTGAGTTTTCAAGGGCTCATTTAACACACAGCATCCCATTGTAAGTAGTTCTTGTCCCCAGCCCCAAGTTCTAGAAAGGGTAAGCTACAAGAGTACAAAGATATTCAAGTTTTACCTTTGATTTATATTTATTCATTTAGTTATTTATTTTGACACAGGGCCCTGCTATTGTAGCCCTGGCCAGACTTGAATTCACCAAGATCTGCCTGCCTCTGTCTGCAGAGTGCTGGAATTAAAGGCGTGTGCCACTACACCCCACGTTAATTTTATCTTCTCTTAATAGACCTACATAATCTACAGCTTGTGAAACTTGACAAGATAAACCCCAACCCAAAGCACTTCCATTTAACAACAATGTTTAGCTTTAAATTGTGCTGATACAAAAGAGACCATGGAACCATCTTCACGAACAAAAGGAATGGTCAGGTATACTTGTCTCACTTGGCTTGGGTCCTGGAACCCAAAGGAAATGAAGAAAGGACAGGCAGACAGACACACAGACAGAAGGTTAGGGTCGGAAAGGGTGTGTGAGCTTCTCAGGCTGTAGACATCCAGGAGAAGGAAGAAGCTGCCATTGCTAGTTTTGCACATACTGATCAATCAGGGCAACACTCACATTTGAACAGAGAGAGCCTAGTCCTGAGCCTGGCCACTATGAGGAAAGATTTTGCCAATTCCCATGAATCTGAGGCCTTGGAGTCCTTGACATAGCCATGACATGTCAATAATATACGTTTGCTCAAGATTTCACTCACCCAGGGCTTCCTTCACTCATAGCTACTCCTTCCTACTTCCTACTTCTTCCTTCAAAGATACTTCCTACATATTTCATTCATCCTTCCTTCCTGCACACTACTCCTCACCAAAATGAGCATATAGACCTATCAGCAGTGGTGTCTCTTAATATGACCTAGCCTATTTACTTATAAATTCATTTTCAAGATTATAAAAACATCATAATAAATAAGTATTAATAAGTAATAAATCTATTTCACTTACAAGTTATGAGTCCTTAGTGCCTTGGAGGAAACCCATATCATCAATACGATATCAAGCCTGTGTTACAACCGACAACAGAGGAGCAGGTTGAACTAGACTTGTGGGGGAGGAGACTAAAGGAATTCCTCAACAGCAAGAGGAGGACTAGACACTGGGCACTGGCAAGCCAAGGCAAGACTAAGGGCTGTTGTTGTTTCTCTGCTCCGTCCATCAGTCCTTCCCTCCCTTGGTCCCTCTCCTTTCCGCCCTCATTTTATCTTGTCCCTACATAGCTTCACTCAGGACAACACATAGGCTTGCTTTGGGGTTAAATCAGCATAACAGTGAAGGTGCTCAAGACTACATGCATAGGAATATAATTCAACCAAGATAATAATGATTATTATTATTATCACCCGCCATGCTTAATAAGCAAGAGGACTGCCCTTTAGTCCTACACCTGTCACAACAGGATTCTAAACTTAGCCAGTTATACCACATGTCTTCCTAAGAACTGAGAAAGTGAAGCTCTCTACGTGAGCATGCCTCATCCATGGTCCACTTTCTCCATCAAGGCTGCATGGCATGTGTGGGAAATGCTTTCAGTCTGAGGCAAAAACTGCACAGTGCAGCCCCACACCAAAGACACCTGTGAAGGACATGGATCCCTGTTTCTTCAGCCTCTTACAACTCCTTTTCCCCAAAATAAAGGAGGGTTAGAGCCACAAAATTTGGGCTGGAAAGATGGCTCAGCCGTAAGTGTAAGCACAAAGCCCCGTGTTCAAATCTCAGAATTCAAGTTAAAAAGAAAACCTAGGAATAGCCATGAACACTTGTAAGCCAAGGGCTGAGGAAGCAGAGGCAGAGACAGGTGCCTCCTTGGGACTCACTGGTCAGCCAGCCTAGCTTACTGGGGGAGCCCCAGACCACAAAGGCTCAAAAAGATGGTAGAAGGTAATTGAAGAAAAACAGCTCTATACCTGTCCACATGTCCATACACACACACACACACACACACACACACACACACACACACACACACACACTGTAAACCTTGGGTGACATTTGATTTCGCTTCCTTTCTGTTGTTTAATAATCAGGTGTGTTATGAGAATTGCATTATGTATTAGTAGGATGCCTGGGTCTTGGGCCCATGCTCCACCCCCAGCCTTTCTGTAGAGCCAGATGAAGAGAACTCTGGTCTATATCAGTGAATCTTTAATCAGCAGTAGACTGTACCAATCTCTAATCAAGCACACAAGTGGTCCTGAAGGAGTGGGGTGGGGTGCTCCTTCCAGTTCATCCTTCCTTGTCCTCGACTTCTCTGTCAGAGAAACAGCCAAATGGTCACTTGCACAAGGCTGAGGACCCCACCCCCCATCGCTGAGAGTCTGACTGTACTTCTCTGTGCCGGCTCCTTGCCTTCTGATGCCATCCCCACACCAGACCCCTTTCCTAAGCATTTTCTGCACCACATTTAGCAGCAACTTATCAAGCATGTTTTCTGTTTGGCTTTGGACTTGCATTTAATTAGGTATTAATCTCACTAACGTATTTCTGACCAGCATGGAGGCTTCTGTTTGTTTAGTTTCTCCCACAAGAACTGAGCTCCCCCACCTCATCTCCCAAGGCTCAAGGTCTTAAATGATTTATCGATATCGTCTTAACTCAGTCTATGGTTCTGATACACAGAGCCTGAGTACAGGGATAGAATGTTGGCCCCCAAGACATCCCCAGGAACAGGGGACTCAGGGCTGGGGCCACACCCCATTTGGCTTTGATCACTTCGCTCCCAGGGAAGACTTTGGCATCCCTCAGGACTCTGTTCTGAAACTGCTGTCACTGTCAGCCTTTCACATTTACACACATTAACACAGTTACACATGCACCTGAACATAGTTACACACACACCTGAACAGTTACACATGCACCTGAACACAGTCACACATGCACCTGAACAGTCACACACACATCTGAACAGTTTTACACACACACCTGAACACAGTCACACACACACCTGAACACAGTCACACACACCTGAACACAGTCACACACGCACCTGAACACAGTTACACACACACCTGAACACAGTCACACACACACCTGAACACAGTCACACACACACCTGAACACAGTTACACACACACCTGAACACAGTCACACACACACCTGAACACAGTTATACACGCACCTGAACACAGGTAGAGATGGATTTATGTTTCTCTTGAGGTAAAACTGAACCTTCTGTTGTTGGGTGTTTGCTGGAAATAACACGTTAAACACCCTAGAAACTTCTCAGTGGGGTGGAGATGGGCAACTGTCCCTGCCCTCGTGCCTCCTCACTGACAGTTCTGCTTCTGTCAGTATGACCAGGAGAAAAAAGACTTCAGTGTTAGTCATCTGCCTCCTTGATGCAATACAACATCAAACCAAAGCAACATAGCAACATAGGGAAAGGAGTCAATCGGCTCACAGTTCCAAGGAATAAAGTCCATCTTGGCAGGGAGGCGATAACATCAGGAGCAGGGGTGGACTAGTGGCCTTTCATCCACAGACAAGAAGCAGAAGATAGTGAGTGCTGGTACTCAGCTCAGCAGAAGATCGGGAGTGCTGGTACTCAGCTCAGCAGAAGATCGGGAGTACTGGTACTCAGCTCAGCAGAAGATCAGGAGTGCTGGTACTTGGCTCAGCATAAGATCGGGAGTGCTGGTACTCAGCTCAGCAGAAGATAGGGAGTGCTGGTACTCAGCTCAGCAGATCGGGAGTGCTGGTACTCAGCTCAGCAGAAGATAGGGAGTGCTGGTACTCAGCTCAGCAGAAGATAGGGAATGCTGGTACTCAGCTCAGCAGAAGATAGGGAGTGCTGGTACTCAGCTCAGCAGAAGATAGGGAATGCTGGTACTCAGCTCAGCAGAAGATAGGGAGTGCTGGTACTCGGTGTGGTCCAGGGCAGCCAGCTCAGGGAACACCCCCCACATTTGGAGCAGGTCTTCACGCTCAGTTAACGATGTCGATAGTCCCTGGAAGGGATGCTCAGAAATTTGTCTCTACCTTGGTCCTAACTCCCTTCGAGGTCACAATCAGTGTTAATCAGGCTCTTCAAGTCACCTGAAGCTTTACCTACCGTGTTCATACCACACACCCAGTTACCGAGATTGAGGAGGAGGCTAAAAACCATGGCCTCCACCACAGCTTCAAGATTGGTTAGTAAGGACTGAGGATGTGCCTCAGTGACAGAGGACTTCCTTAACTTTCACAAGCTTCTGAGTACACTTTCTGGAGATGCCAGAAGGAAACTGGCTATGAAGACCAAGAAGCCTGTCTGTAATGTTTCTATACATGTTAAGTCTAAACATAGATATTTAGGAGATCTGAGGTTATCTCACACCCCCGTGCACCAGCAGAAGAGGCTTCTGCTTCTTCAGGGCCACCTGTTCACCTCAAGTTCTTATGGCCACACTTGTTCTGCTCTGGACAGACAGCTCTCTGCACCCACAGCATAGCTCCATATAAAAGAGCTGCTTGACCAAACCCCTGAGAGATGAGGAGGCACTGTTACCCTGTTCCTCATATCTCACAGGAGAAAGGGAAGGAAGGGAAGGAGGGGAGAGAGGGGAAGATGAAGAGATGAGGAAGAGAACAAGGGATGGAGAACATACCCCATTGCTTGCCCACATGTGGCATTCTTCCTTGGTAGAATCCTTCCTGGGTGAGAGGGGTACCCAGCAGGCTTTGCTACTCTCTGATAACTGAAAAGCCACTGAGAAAATCTAAAGACTGTAGTGGATTGTATGGAACCAATAGTGTAGTTCTGCCAAATTCTAAATGAATGCCCTAGTTAAATGAAGGCATCGAATCCACAGGTGGAAACAAACATGGTTTTGTTAAATCTGACACCCTCAACTGCAGCCTCTGAAAAGAGGGGTGGGCCTCTCCTTCATTGATTTATCTGTCTGTTGATGTACCTGATGGTTAAGATGGCCACAAACACCCAGGAAACTGCCCAGTTCTCTCCTGGACACCTATAGATCTGTAATAGAAACCAGAAATAAGATTCTGTCTCTGATGGACCCATTGACTTGTTCCAATGTTTCTTTTGCTTATACTTGGTCACTTTTTTTGAGAGATTTTAATTGAGAATAAGGCAAATTAGAAAACACCATCTAATGAACAAATTTTAATATAACAATATTGTGTGTGATGAACAAATTTTAATATAACAATATTGTGTGTGTGTGTGGTGTGCATACATGCTGTGCACACACATGAGTGGGATCACAGGTTGTGCAAGTGTGTGTCTGTGTACAGAGGCCTGAGCAGGATATCACTTGTCTTCCCATGTTATTCTCCTACTCACTGTCTGAGTTAGGTCTCTCACTGAACCAAAAGCTGACTGTAGATGTCACAGGGCTAGCCTGAACCAAAAGCTGTCTATAGATGTCACAGGGCTAGCCTGAACCAAAAGCTGACTGTAGGTGTCAGAGGGCTAGCCTGAACCAAAAGCTGTAGATGTCACATGGCTAGGAAGCTGTCAAGATCCCTTTGTCTCTTCCCCTTAATGCTGAGGTTATGGGCA
Source organism: Onychomys torridus (assembly GCF_903995425.1). Classification (NCBI taxonomy): domain Eukaryota; kingdom Metazoa; phylum Chordata; class Mammalia; order Rodentia; family Cricetidae; genus Onychomys; species Onychomys torridus. Next base: position 6,665,915 of record NC_050453.1, on the reverse strand, counting down.
TAGGCAGCTGTCCCAGTTTTTTGTGTAAGTCCTGGAGGTTTGAGCTCAGGTCCTTGTACTTGGGCAGAAAACACTCTTATCCACCAAGCCATCTGCCCAGCTCAAAAAGAAAACAGATTTTTGAAAGCCAGGCTTTTATGTATTCTTAACCCTCAAAGTTCTAGAGTAAAGGAAGATACAGAAAGAGCTATGGATTAAACTTAGAATGCTATAAGGGTTTTCAAAACTTTTAGTGTTGCATAACAACTAGTTGGAATCCAGAAGTGAGTCATGGGTTGCTGTGCAGCCAGCCCTGCTGCATCCTCACCTGTCTTTTCATGATGGTCATTGCTAGTGTCTTGATGTTTACTATGTGCTGAGGGAGAAATACTTGAAGAACTTGACATGCATTAACTCATTTGTCTCATCTCCTCTCTGTTACTCTCACAAATCCCATGGCAAAGCAATTTAGTAGGGAAGTGATTGGTTTGGCTTATAGGTCACATTCATCATTGAGGAAAGTTAAGGTGGGAACTCAAGAGGAACATGAAGCAAGAAACCACAGGCACAGCTGATGGTTGCTCACACAGGTTCATGTTTGGCTAGCTTTCCTGGAATCACTTGCCCCAGAGAACCATGCAGCACACAGTGGTTTGGGTCCTTCCACATGATGAAAATTCTAGACAGTCCCATAGAGGTGTCCACGGATGACTGTAGTCCAGTCGATTCCTCAATCAAGGCTTTCCTTTCAAATGACCCAAGGCTGTGTCAAGTTGACAACTAAAGCTACCGAGGACCTGGGAGTAGTCCTGCAAGGTGGGCACTGTTACCTCTTCTGCATTATCGGAAACCGAAGTGACTCAGCCAGTTACCCAGTTGAAGAGGGGAGTGGAAGAGCCCAGATCCTGACCCTCTGTAACTTTCTAGCCCCACTTTCACATATTTTTCTGCTGAAGCACAGCTCCTTCACGCCTGTGAGAAGTACAGATGGGCTCCAACCTGGTTGTAAAACTTACTGGTTCTATATCTTTAGCAAGTGGTTTTGTTTGCTCTACTTTTTTGTTTGTTATCTAGTATGCTGGTTCATTTTTGACAACTTGATAGAAGCAAGCAACTGGCGTCTACAAACAGGAATCTTAATTGAGAAAATGTCTCCATCAGACTGGCCTGCAGGAAAGTCTATGGGGCATTTTCGTGATTCATGAGAGATGTGGAGGGCCCAGCTCACAGTGGGGAGTGCCATCCCTGGGCACATGGCCCTGTATAAGATGGTTGAGCAAGCTATGGAGAGCAAGCCAGTAAACAGCACTCCTCCATGGTCTCTGCTTCAGTTCCTGCCTCTAGGTTCCTGCCTTGTCCTCACTCTGTGATGGAATATTTTATGGAAGTATAAGCAAAATACGTCCCGTCTTACTTTTCTGTTGCTGAGACAAAACACTGTGGCCAAGGCAACCTGTAAAAGAAAACATTTAATTTGGGGATTACAGCTCCAGAGGGTTAGAGTCCATGACCATCACAGCAGGGAGTATGGCAGCAGGCAGGCAGGCATGGCACAGGAGCAGAAACAGAGAGCTTCCATCTGATCCATAAGCACAAGGTGTGGAGACCCTGAAAATGGCACAGGTTTTTGAAACCTGAAAACCCAATCCCAGAGGCACACCTCCTCCAATAAGGCCATACCTGCTAGTCCAAAGAGTTCCACAAAAAGGAAACAAATATACAAATATTTGAACCTACAGAGGCCATTCTCTTTCAAACCAGCACAGACCCTTCCCTCCCACATTGGTTTTAGTCAGTGATTTGTCCTAACAACAGAAAAGCAAACTGGGACTTCTGTAAAATGGTGTTAAAAAACTGATTTCAATAAGGATTTTGAGTGGGTTGAGGTTAAAGACATTATAATACATTAACACCTATACACAAAAACTAAAATGTAATATTAAATGCACAGGAAGCATTCAATATCCAGAGCCCTGTAAAGAGAACAGTTAGAGTGAGTGGGGGAACTGTTCTGAGCACCTGTGAATGAAGACTCCACTCTGCTCCCACAAGGAGTGTCTCACTGATACCTGACTTCATCTTCTTGGCCTCTGGCCCTTACTCAGCACTAAGCTCAGGTTCTGCACACAGGGTCTTTGCACGGGCTTTTCCTTTGTGATCTGTTCCTACTGATCTTTATTTGGTGCCCTCTGCTGACTTGAATGGTAGCTTGAATATCACTCCTAAAGATCCTGTTTGAACATCACTCCTACAGATCCTTCTGGACAGACTGACATCTCTCCTATATACTGCATGAATACACACACACACACACACACACACACACACACACACACAAGCACATATATGCTCTGTACCATCATTTCCTCCCTACCTTGAATTATTATTACCTGTCTGTGTCTGTTCTTGTGGATTACCTCTTCTCACTTGGATGTTTGATCCATCCTTGATTACTGTGGTATGCCAGGTTGGAAACCAGTGTCTGACACACAGATGTGGCTTAATCAGTATCTGTTAAATTCATGGATAATTATCTTGCCCAGTGTCCTAGTTAGCATTAACTATCCACTTGATACAACCTAGAATCACATGAAAAAGGAGTCTCGGTTACTCAACTACTTCTATTATCAGGTTAACCTGTCAGCATGTCCATTAGGGATTGTCCTGATTGATAACTGACATAGGAGGGTCCAGCCCTCTATGGGCGGCACCATCCGTTAGCAGGTATATAATTAGCCCAGCATGGTCCCGTAAGTCAGAGAGCGATCCAGCTGTCAGCATTCCTCTATGCTTTCCGCTTCAAGTTCCAGCTTGTGTCCTTTGCCTAATGACCCTTGATGACAGACTGTGACCTCAAAGGTAAGCCAAATGAGTCCTTTTCTCCACAGTCTGCATTTGTCAGGGTGTTTTATCAAAGCAACAGGGTTCAAACTATGACACCCAGTGAAGTGTACAGTCTTGGCTCACTCTAGCCACTCGCTGTGGAGACACTGCATACTTTCAGGGCTGTACCAGACAGGGTATATTTCTCATTTTATTTAACATGATGAAATCTGCACTCAAAAAGTAGAAATGGAGGCCTGTGACCTTTCCCCTCTTTTGATCAGTCCAAAGCCCAGTGGTGAGATGATGCCACCCACATTAGGGTGAGTCTTCCCACCTCAACATTATCAAGGTAATCTCTCACAGGCATGCTCAGAGGTCAGCCTAATCTGGACAGCCCCTCACTCAGGCTGCTTTCCCCGGTCATTCTAGATCCTGTAAAACGGACAGGTGAAATGAATTATCATAGAATCAAGTAGAAAGGAGGCCTGGGCTTGGGCTCGTATCACACAGTTCTACTGGAAAGCATGCCCTACACTTAGCAAACTGCATATCCTTCTATGTGCTTCAGTTCCCTTGTGAAATGAGAATATTAATGCCAACTGCATGGCATTGTTGGAATGATTAAATACCTTGATGAAATGATTAACTACAAGGGGGATGACCAACCTCTTAACATCACAACCTGATTCTCTCACCTACAAAGTTCATGCTGGAGAGCCACGTAATCTAGCTACAAGAACAACAACAAAAATCTCACAATGCTTTCAGTATGTTTACAATTTTGTGTTGGGTCCATTTGACTCTGGGGGTCCAGGGTGGTCCATGGGTCAGACACACACACCTAATAGCACGTGTAACAAGCAATCTAAAGGGTGAAGGGAGCCGGTTTCCTCCTCCTGCGTACGCATTCCCTCTGAAAACTAAATGATATCAAGTTCCTCCAAAGCATAACAGACAGCACAAAACTTAGCAAGCAGTAAACTCCAAACCTTCATTCTTATGAAGCGTGAATTAAGGTTATCTCAGTGTTTCCCACTGTATTTAAGCCGCTTCTCCCACCTCCTAGTTTAGAACAGAGTCCGAGTTGCGTCTCCGGAGCAGTCCAGCCAGTGCAGCCGTGGTCTCAGCGGGTAGAGAGTAGACAGCCGTTTCTAACACGGGAAATGTCTCCTAAATTCTTTAGTAACTTCGTATCTCTGAATTCCAAAAGTGCCGGTAGAAAACGAGACAATGTTTGAATTAAACATTGAATTAAATTAAGAATTGAATTAAAATCATGTTCCTTCTTGCCTGATCCAGAGTGTTTTGGATGAATGCAGGGACTCTGTACGAGAAAGAGTGCCCGAGATCTAGCAAGGTATCCGGCAAACAGAGGCCCTGGGCAGAGCCCATTTGATGGTAAAGAGTCAGACAGGCAGATAACAGGCAGCTTCAAAGCCCTCCAACAAGTAGTCCTACCTGGCTGGAGCCTGTAGGCTATTCACAAAATAAAATAGTCCCATAGCCATGTAATCACAGATTCATTGCTTTCTCTCTTGAGCCATGAGACTCTCTACCTAGTTCTGGCAAAGTCCATTCTGGTGTGTTCCTATTCAAACATATTCAAAACCCATGGCAAGCTGCCCCTTAAAAAGGCATTAGCGTGAGTGCCAAGGGAACACACTCCAAGACTGTAGAGGGACCGATACGATTTTCCTTGATTGTATCTTTTTATTTATGAGGCATAATTTATGAATGCCGGGGAGCAAACTGCACTGACTGATGATTAAGGAGCGCCAAAGCCATAAATCAGGAACCATGTAGGAAGTGTGGACTGTGATCGAATCTATTGAATTAGCTGTTGGCCCAAGCCAATACAGGTATTGGAAAGACCCTTTTAATATCTATTTGTCTCCCTCATGGGAGTGTGATAACAATCACATTCCATGCCCCTGGGAAACAAATAATTTAATTGTTTGCCTGTTAACATGCAGCCTACTTACTCCACTGATTAATGACTGGCATGGCTGCTCGAGTTGTATTTTTTTTTTTAATTTCTGATGTGAATTGTTAACACTATTTTCATTCTCTGGTTTTTATAAACAATGAGGTCTCTTTCTTCCTGCTACTTGAAATGAACTTGTCCTCAGAATCATCGAAATGCTGCTTAATCAAACATTCCACGAGGAATATTTTTAATCAGACACTCCACAAGGAAATGTGTGAGAGAATGTCACCAAAGTTAAATGCATCCCATGCCAAGCATGAGGTCATGAGTTTGAACCTAGATTCTAGTAAAAATTAAACAAAAGTAGTAGCACATACTAATGATCCTAGTGCTGTTGAAACCATTAGGATTCCTGGGACTCACTGGCCAGTCAAGCTCCAAGACTTGAGGGACCCTGTCTCAAGACATAAGGTGGAGAGTAATTGGCAAAGACACCTGATGTTACCTTGGACTTGTGCACACACACACACACACACACACACACACACACACACACATTTGTGTTTGTTTCAAAGATTGTAGGTAGTGCTGATAACAAAACACACTCTAAACAGACATTTGTAGTTGGACTTTTATGTTGGGATCATTGCCTCCCAATAATGACACAGAGACTTTTTTTTTTTTTTTTTTTTGGAGCTGAGGATTGAACCCAGGGCCTTGCACTTGCTAGGCAAGCGCTCTACCACTGAGCTAAATCCCGAGACTTCTTATTCATTATGAAAGCTCAGCTGCTAGCTTAGGCTTGTGCAGCAGGAATCTTAATAAGTCTTATTAACAAAATCAAACCTGGAGCCAGGTATTGGGGTGAATGCTAGAAGATCAGAGAGTCAGAACAGGCCACAGCTTCCTCACCTCTCCAGTTCCTCAGCTAATTCTGTTTCCTCAGACTGGAAGCCTCTGGGTCCTCATCTGAATGGGTCTCAGCTGAACTGTGCTGCTTCTAAGCCTGAATGCTTAACCAGCCAAATGCTGCTAGTTTCTGGTCTTCATGCCTTATATATCTTTCTCTTTCTGCCATCACTCCCTGGGATTAAAGGGCGTGTTCTCCATGTTGGCTGTATCCTTGAACACACAGAGATCTGCCTAGCTCTGCCTCCCAAGTGTTGGGATTACAGGCGTGCACCACCACTGCCCAGCTTCTGCTATGGCTTGCTCTGACCCATTTTCTAGCCACCATTTTTTGGCTCTGTATCTAGTGGCTGTCTGTTCTCTGACCCCAGATAAATTTATTAGGGTGCATGATATTTTGGGGAACAATACCACCACAGGCTTGTTTTTAGCTAGCTCTTATAACTTAAGTGAACCCATCTATTCATCTGTATGCTATCCCAAGGCTTGTTTACCTCATCTATAAACTGTCCACCCTGCTTTCCTGCTTCCTCTGTGTCTCCTTGTGCCTTTGCCCTTCTTTTCCCTGTGTCCTCTGTGTCTAGAAATCCTGCCTAGCTACTAGCTGCTCAGCTTTTTAGTACCAATCGGAGTGACACTTCTTCACAATGTACAAAAAGGTTATTCCACAACAGAAACTCTGAAGAGAAGTTGAAACATGGTGTGCCTAGATTTCTGTTCCTGGTTCTGTAGTATTTTGCAAAGAACATTAGATGCAAGAATCAGCCGGAAGCATGCTGAGAACCCACGTTCTGGGGTCGTCTCACAGGAATGCTGGTGCAAGAGCCCAAAATGATGTGGAGGACCCCAGTCCAGGAGCCCTCCTGACACCCGCTCAAAGACAGTCTCTGCTTCCAAAGAGTACTTACTGCTGCTACAGCTGTCCAGGTGCTTAGTGGCAGGTGTTCACACGTTATGTAATTAAAATTAAGGAAAGATACAGTAATTAGGCTTTGAGGGAAATGAGTAAATTAAAGAACAGCTTTATATTTTTAATGGACAACAAGCAAAAAGATGATACCCATCAGTACTTAGATTAAATACATATTGCACTGAAAACAGCAATGTGTGTATATCTCAGTAGCAAATCCAGCTGACATTCTTTTTTTTTTCATTTTTCTTTATTAAGAAATTTTCTACTCACTCCACATGCTATCCACAGATCCCCTCTCCTCCCTCCTCCCACCCCCCAGCCCTCTTTCCCAAGCCACACCACATCCCTGCACCCCCACATCCCCCAAATCGAGGTCTCCCATGGGAAGTCAGCAGAGCCCAGCACACTGAGCCTAAGCCCCCTCCCACTGCACCAAGGCTGTGCAAGATGTCACACCACAGGCACCGGGTTCCAGAAGCCTGCCCATAGACCAGGGACAGATCCTGATCCCCCTGCCTGGGTGCCCCCCAAACAGTTCAAGCCAAACATCCATCTTCCATATCCAGAGGGCCTAGTCCAGTCCCATGGGGGCTCCACAGCCACCAGTCCACAGGTCATGGGTCGAGCTGACATTCTTAATGTACTGATCGCTGCCAAGCATAGAATCCATGGTTAAACATTTCAGTTATTTTATATTTATTAAAATTATTTGTAGTTTCATCTTGTACTGTAACACTTTCCATTGTTACAACGGAAACCTAAAAGTCAAAACAAAACTATAACAACAACAAAAACCTAATGTGATTCATCCTGACTTGCTTACCTTTTTAACAGTTCCCTACTGGGAAGTTCTGAACTATAATGTGTGGTGTTGTGTTAACTACATGCACACATATAAAGTGTTACCAAATGTAAATAAGGAGCCTTTTTAACCATCCTTAATTTGTTTATTGGTCAGGTGTGTTTATGATATGCCCTGGGTGTACAGCCTGTTTCCCTTCTCTTGTCATGGAATTCATAGTAGGTAACTCCGTGTCTGTTCAGAAGGTACTTGATTTTCTGGCTTTTATATTGATCTGTTAAAACTCAAAGGCCAGGGAGCTGGAGAGTGCAGTTCTGTAGTGGAATGCCTACCTACCTAAATTCATCTCCTAGGATACAAAGCAGAAATCACACTAATACACTAGTCGACATTTCCTGTCCATGTTTTCTCCATCTTCCTCCGTCCATGTTAACGAGCTTCCTGCCTCTACAACAAATGCTTGAGGTAACTTGAGGAGGGGATATTTCCTTTGGCTGTTTCAGAGGTCGCAGGGCCACGGCCACTGGGTTGCATTGTTTCGGGGCCTGTGGAAAAGCACAGCATTGTGGTGAGAAGGCCACAGTGGGAACAAGCTGCTCACTTCATGACAGCCTGAACTAAGAGAGGGAGTGGTAAGGGGCCAGGACAAAATAGACCCTTCACTGACACTCCCCAGTGACCCCTTCTTCTGCCTAGGTCTCACCTCCATACTTTCCAATATCCCGTTAAGTTCTAGATCCCTAAGTGAGTTGATCCAGTCACTTCCCAAAGCTGCCACCTGTGAGGATGGGCGTGTTGGAGCCAAGCCTTCATCAGGTGACCTTCTGGTGGACACTTAATCCAAGCCATAATGCCACCCTGTTAAATGTTACCAAATGCGGTAATTGTTTCTAAAAAGAAATCATAGACATAATCTGGGTTAATATTTTAATTATGAACCAGAACATACTTCAGTCCATGCCTTGCTAAACTGGGCAGATAAAAATGATAATGTATTTTTGATATAGACATTTTTTTCCCCACAGGGAGTGGGCATGGAAGGGGGAAGGGGGGCAGAGAACAGAGACCGAGAAAAGCCGCCATCACAGAGTCTGTCTTTTTCTTCCGGTCTTTGGTATGATGCACATAGGCACCTTTCCTGCCCGTGAGACCCACCATGCTTCAGCATCTGTCAGCATCTCCTCACTGTAACCATTTTCACTTTCACTGTGGCTCATGTAAATAGGCTGATCCTGCTTTGCATAAGCATGTTGATTTATATGAATGCTATTTTGATCTCAAATTGATTGAATACTAAGAAGGAAATCTAGGGAAGAAGAGCAATGTGTATGAAGGTCTCTTATCAAAGACAAGAGAGAATACTAGGTCCTAAGTACATTCCCTGCTAGGACAGGGAGTTTATATCGTCTATATTTCAGAAGATAATATTCCCAAATACACTAACACCTATAAACTGAGGCCTACTTGTTTTCAAATACAATGGACTAAGCACTGGAAAGACAACCTGAGTTTGGCTCCCAGCATCCACACGGGGAAGTTCATGACTACCTCCAACTCTACCTCCAGGGCAGGTGGTGCCCTCTTCTGGCCTCCTCAGGAAGCTGCAGTCATGTGCACATATCTACACACTGACAAATAGACATGCACAATTAAAAATAACAAAATTATTAGATTAAATCACATCTTGAAAATAACACTGCACCTGATCAAATCCTTTGGCACAGGAAGACATGAAGACCAGTGCTAACTCCAGGAGTAGCCTCACAATCCCATGCTGCATTGACATGGAACATGATGAGCCACTTCTGATCACATACCCAAAGGACCCTGGAGCCAATAAATATCCACAGAGTTACTTTCACAGCCGGGATTCCTGCTGTACTGCTCACAGTAGCCTGTTATGGAATCAGCCTAGATGTCCATCAATAGATAAATGGACAAAGAAAATGTGGTCCATATACACTGGAATGTTATTCAGCTATAAAGAGGAAAGAAATTGTGATGTCTGCAGGAAAATAGACACAGTGGAACATCATTGTGTTAAGCAAAGTGAGTCAGGCTCAGAAAGGCAAATAGTGCGTGTTGTCCTCATATGTGGAATCTAGGCTTTGGGTGTGTGTGCATGTGTGTACGAGTATACATGTGTTTACATGTATGTACTTGTAGAAACAGGGAAGTAGAATAAGGACCCTAATTGGGGAGATCCTAGGGAACTATGGGAGGGAGAACAAGGGAGTGATGGAGTATGTGTGGGATGGAAGTGAAAGGGAACTCTTCAGAGGGAGTCAGGAGCCCAGCAAGAAGAAAGGAGGGCAGGGAAAGGCAGTGGGTGGAAAAGCACAGATCAAAACTAAAAGTAATAACATATAAGTATGAAAACGCCATAATGAAGCTTACTTGTGTTTTAACTTTAAATGCTCTCAGCCCTGGGCTTGACTGCCCCCTGTACTTCCTTTAGGGACCTCCCTTTAGTGCATCTCTCCACGGCTCGTGGCAGCTGTCTGAATAGGCACTCAGTATTATTTGCTGGATTTGTCTGATATCAAACCACCTTCCACAGGTTTCCTTCTTGTGACCCTGATTGATATCAGCATGCCTGTAAATTGCCAAGAGCCAGTTCCTGGCAGGGAATCTGATATTGACCTTTGTACTCTATTTTACATGTTTCCTAGAATATTGTCTTTTCAAATCTTGTCACTGTGAAAGTCCCCTCCATTCTATCCCTGGAAGGTTGCAGTTAAAGGGGTTTGTCTCCAGGTCCCTGAGCCAGGCACCCTCTCTCTTGGGACTCGACATCTGATCTCTTCATCAATAACCTAGTATTCTACCCCCTGTAAGACTGACCTTGGCCTTTCCAGAGGGCACAAGAGCAGCTTGGATGGTACTCTGATGTGGACACTAGCTTGCAGACACCCCGATATCATAGAGACAGATTTCTCTTCCTGACTCCCCAGTCCATCACAGGTAACCTGCTCAGCTGAGACAATTCACTCAACATGTCTTCCACCCTTGCACATTAAGGAACCTGACCTAATCTAGACCTTCAGACCCTTGGTATCTTATTTATACATAACCACAACCTGCAGAACCGAAAGCTTGGTTTACCAGAAAGAGTACAATTTTAGCCCTCACCTACAAAACCATACGTGGTACACACACGTACACAACATAAAATATTTTAAAGTGCTTTGAAAGAAAAACAGTTTGTAAAAAATATGAGTGGCTATATGCAAATCAGGAGAGACAGTGCACTCTTTAAAGAGCTGATTTCACTGGGAAGCAGGTTGGCTTCCTCTTTTGAAAAGGGAGCTGCTGGCAATCCTATTGGCAAGGGGCTGGAGATTTACATTTGACAGCAGCTCAACCTCAGAAGTTTGCTCTCACAAAGGCATCTGCCCCCAAAAGAAACACAAACACTGATAGGACTTGGCCTTGCTGTTAAAAGTCTGCCAAGGTGTTTCTTCTCCAGAAGGTGTACTGATGTAAGAACAAACAACACAGAACTCTCACTTCAGAGTGTCCCAGCTCTTTTCCAACATAGCTTGTTTTGAAACACCCAGCCAGCCTCCTGATACTGCACACCTGGAGAGAGTCCATACATACCCAAGCAAGCTTCCACACTTGTCTTTAAAGGCCCATGGAAATTTATTTATTTTTTTAGTAAACAGAGTAAAAGACAACCAATGAGGAAAAATTTCCCCAAAGTTGCAGTTGCCCCTGATAGCTGAATGGGGAACACCACGTGGAGACACAGTCTTCTTGTGTTGCCATTGCCATCTATCATTCTGATTGATCACTGTGTGCTCGGCTGTTATTGGGCCTAATTTAACCCTATATGCTCACACATCCATCCACCTGGTCTATTGTACCTGACATTCTACAAATTACTTACTCAGGCAAATGGCGACCCAAGGCGACCTTTTAGGATATTCGTGTTTAATTATACAAATGGTTCTTGATAAATAAGATTATACATCTCCCCATATGTTTATCCCCTCCTTGATGAAAGGAAATTTGATTTTCATGCAGATTTAATGGAGACAGTGTTTAAGAATTGCTGAGTTTTATGGAGTCTGGGGATCTATCCAGTCTGAAGGACCTGACAAAAAAACCCCTCGGCTGCTCCACAGAGGCAGAGGGGAGCATTTCAGCCAGCTGTAGTCTGCCTACTCTCCCTTCTTGTCCTGTGATCCTTCATAATTACAAACTTGAAAGATCAAAATTCATCCTATTCTATTGTCTTCAGCTGGTTTGGGTAGCTGATTTATTTATCTATTTTTACTTTTTATTGAGACACTCTAGCTCTGGCTGGTCTGGAACTCGCTCTGTAGACCAGACTGGCCTTGAACTCAGAGATCTACCCGCCTCTGATTCCCAGGTGCTAGGATTAAAGGTGTGCACTTCTAAGCCTGTTATTCTTTTCCAGGGTGAGGGAACCTTGGTTTTGATTGTCTTGTTGATTCTTTTTGAAGGTATGGGCAGTGAATTCTGCAGGAAAAGCCCCAAGTAACTGGACTCGGTGTAGAACTGGACCAGCCCCACCAGAAGGGATCAAAGCGCCCACATTCCACACTGTCTCCTCCACCCAAGCAGTGGTCAACATCAGCACACCAGAGAGACCCAATGGGAACATCAGCCTCTACCGGCTGTTCTCCAACTCCAGCAGGACCCACATTGTGGTGAGTACACGGTGCAAAGAGCTGACACCCAGCAGGGCTTTTCCTAAAAGCCACTGCCTCTGTGCTCTGGCTCTGCCCTCCTCCATCCTTCTTGTGCGTATACTCTCATTACCCTGTGGTCAAAAGAAGGTCTTCTGAGAGACTGAGCTTTTAGGAAACAGAAAACATCGGAACTGGGACAAGTGCCAGGCAGGATGGTATTGAAGATTCCAGAGATGTGAGAAACCAAAGACTTTACACATACGCAAATTAATTTAATTTAGAAAAATAGAGGCTGGGTACCTGAAGAATGGTGGCATATGTACATGATGAGGTGGATGGAGTAAATGCTAATATGAAAAAGAAAAGATGAAGCAAAGGATGTTCTGGAAACCCCAGTTTTGACACACACAGATCTCTAACAAAAGGAAAATCCAGTCTCTATTGGTGAAGGTGAATTCAAGAAAGTTCCACCTGCTCAGGAGGCAGAACCACTGGGCACAGCTGTCTCCACAGCTGTCCTTAACACATTTGAGGAAAGTCAGGGGACAGAAAGGAGCATGGAGGGATCTTATTACAGTGAGTTGTAACCAGGCCTGTGGAGAGGGAGGCCACTCCAGAAACCAAGAAAGAATGGCATTGGCGTTGCAAACTGGAGCACAGCAATAAGGCCAAAGTAGCTTGGCGAGGTGACTGCTTTTGTAAAAAGGGGCACCAAAACCCAAACCCGGCTAGGAAGCACACTGGCACATGGACAGGAAGTTTATTTCGTGTTTATTCTAATACTGGTGGTGGCTGTCTTTCTCCACTGGCTGGAGTCTGACCTTATAGTGTTTTGAGATTGGCTAGTTTTAAAGGAAAGGAAGGGGAACTAGAAAGGATATGCTGCTTAAATCACTGAAATTCACAGAAGGGGGTAGTAAATGAAAGTTTTTCTGGGTGGGGGCATTAAAATATTTACATAAAGCTTTTACAAAGTAAGGAAGATACAAATATTTTAATTCCTTGTCATAAACAGAAAAATCTTCAGCATTTGACAGAAAAGATGAATATGTAATGTTCCTTACAGCTAGGAACCCACTGCTAAGCAGTCACCCAGACTGTGTAGGTGACAGACTGAGAGTCACCTCATCTCCACTTTCTTGTCTCTTGCCTCTGTGGCATGGCTTGAGTCTCTCCTTTGCGGCTCATAAGTAGGTGGAGATTTTGTTCGCATAAGCTTATAGAGAGATTGTGTAGATCCCAGTATTACATTATGAATTATTTAGACCAATTTAGGGAATGATTTGGGCAAGTGTGGAGAAATCCTCTGAGGCCAGCAGACCCAGTGTTGAAACACAATTCCCAAAGAAGACTCACATGCAGGCAAGGCTCCTAGTGCATGCTAAAGGAATATTAGCATATTTTCTACAGGGCTTCGTATTCAATAAATATAGATGATGTAAATACAATCAGCCCTTGATTATCCATGCTTATAAAATGATAATATTAATAAACCCAAATAATTTCTATTTGGAGTACATTGTATGCATTTGAAAAAAATAGCAGGAAGCTCCTTAATTGTGTTACTTATGTCTATGTGGAAAAGAATTTCTACTTCTAACATGTCTTTTCCAAATGGCGTCCAAAGTTTGCTCCAAAGAAATCAGGAGTTTGTCGTCCAACAGAGACAAGTGGCTTTGCAAAAACAGCCCTCCTCGAGGAAGGGAGGCCGCAAGCAAACATGTTTGCACCCACCCCTGACATGGGTTCAGGGCATTTTAGATGTATAAGTTCCATGCAAGTTATTGCAGCAGAATGTGAAACTTAGTGGTAAAAACATAATTTAAACACAGATTACGATTTTTTTGGTTCATTTTGTTGCAAAGGAGTCTTTTTGAAAGTCATTGTATTCAGCCCATATTTTGTGTATTTGGTTCCATTTTCTAGTACGTTCCTAAGGTTAGGGAAGAGAGATTCTACCCTGTCATCTCTTTCCTGTTGCATCTAACTTTTACCAGACTCTTATATTATAAACACCTGTCCATGGGGATTGGCCATTCTAAGAGTTACCACTCTGCTGGCTGGGTGCCTCATTGCTTCTCCCAGAGTACCTAGTGTACTTTCAGAGAAGGAGGCACACTGTCTCTGACCTGTGACGCTGTCTCCTCCGCTCCTCTTTCCTGCAGCTATCTGAAGGCATGACCACTCAGCAGACCCTACATGACCTGAGACCCTTCACCACATATGCCATTGGGGTTGAGGCCTGCACCTGTTTCATCTGTTGCAGCAGAGGGCCAACAGCCGAGCTGAGGACCCACCCGGCCCCACCCTCAGGGCTGTCTCCACCTCAGGTGCAGACACTGGGCTCAAGGATGGCCTCCGTGCAGTGGACACCCCCTCAGCTCCCTAATGGTGTCATTCACAGGTCAGTGGAACTGATGAGCAACTGAGCTGAAAGGGACATGGCACAGAGGCATGTGACCAGCCAGCAGTTCCCAAATGCTTACAAAATAGATGCATACAGAAAAACACATCCATTTGAGCAGTGGTGTTACCTGAAAAGTGTTTGAGCCGTAATACCAGCTGAGAGCAGAGTGAACAATGAAAGCATCTTGAAGCAAGAGAGACAATGCTTTGTGTTGGCAGTCACTAAAAGGAGTCCCTCCCCTGGGGGTCCTCTGGAACCATGTGCTCTGCTAACCTCAGCTGGAGCAAGAGAGATCTCTGTGGTTAGCTGGGAATTGCCCTGACCTCAGTTAAAATGTCAGAAGGGCCAGTGTCTCAAAGAACAGTCTTCATTCAGAGTAATCTGGAGGAAAGGGATCTCCTTTATTCTTTATCAATGGAAATGACTGCTCTTGAGGCTGGAGAAATGGTTCAATCGGTAGAATGCTTGCCATGCAAGCATGGGACCCGTGTTTGATCCCCAGAACCCACAGAGAAACCCACACACTTAGATAATCCAATGCTAAGGTGGCAGAGGTAGGTAGAGCCCTGGGGCTCCCTGGACAGTCAACCTAACCTCCTTGGCAACTCCAGGCCAGTGTGAGACCCTGTCTCAAAAAACTAAGGTGAAGATGGGGCTGGAGGAGATGGCTCAGCAGTTAAGAGCACTGGCTACTCTCTGAAGACCTGGGTTCAATTCCCAACACCCACATGACAGTTCACAATCATTTGTAACTCCAGTGTCCATGGTTCTTATGCCCTCTTCTGGCCTCTGCAGGCACTGCATGCATATGGTGAACAGGCATACGTGCAGACATAACACCCATACACATAAAAAATAAAGCTAATCCTCTGATCTGCAGAGTTGTGTCCACACCTGCATGTGCATATGTACCACACACCCACACTCAGACTGCCTTCTGGGTGGCTACCCATACCTGTGCACGAGGCAACTCCACTCCTCTATGTAACTTCACTTTCATTCCCTGCAGTATCATCAATGCAGGGTCTCTGAAAGTGGTTTCCGGAACATGGAATTTTTAAAGAGTTTGCAAAATGTCTTCTCCCCCAAATATAAACAACTTTGAAAAGTGACAGAATTTGAAGCTAGCCTGGTCTACAGATCAAGTTCCAGGACAGGCTCCAAAGTTACACAGTGAAACTCTGTTTTGAAAAATCAAGAAAAAAAGAAAAGAAAAGTGATGGGTAAACACATCCATTGCCTGTCTTCTTTCCCCACCGCCTGTTCCAGCTATGAACTGCAGCTGCACCAGCCTTGTCCTCCTGATTCAGCCCCACCCTGCCATCCCAGCCACACAGAGACCAAGTATCGGGGTCCTGGGCACAGAGCCAGCCTGGTGGGGCTGCAGCCTTATACTACCTACAGGGTGCAAGTGGTGGCCCACAACGAGGCAGGCAGCATGGCTTCTGGGTGGACCAGCTTCAGCACCAAGAAGGAAAGTGAGTACTCATGGGTGATACCTGGCATAGGAGATAGTGTATGGGAACAGGGAAGCCAGTGGGACTGTGAAGCCTGTGTTCACTCCCACTGGGACATCATGTAGAAAAACCCCAGGGCTTTTAAGAGTATAAAGGTCCAGGGCAATTGGGTAGTCCAGGCTATGTAGATTAAACTTGCCTCAAGCTTAAATTTTCTGGCTCTGTCTCCCAAATTCTGGGCTTACAGATGTGTGCCACCAGACCTGTCTAAGCCCACTTCTCAAGGATCCTACCCCTCCCTTCCTTCCTCCATGTACTTCCCCAAAGCGGTGAGATATGGCATGTCAAGAGCAAAAGAGCAAGTCAGTGTTGAAATGGACATGCAATGAACTGTTAACCAATTCATTTGATTTTTATAAAATAGCCTCATTCCTATTTATTTAAGAATTTATTTATATTTTATGTGCATTGGTGTTTTACCTACATATATGTCAGTGTGAGGATGCCAGACCCCTGGAACTGGAGTTACAGACAGTTGTGAGCTGCCAAGTGGGTGCTGGGAATTGAACTCAGGTCCTCTGGAAGAGCAGCCAGTGCTCTTAACCACTGAGCCATCTCTCCATCCCCCTACTTCATTCCTATTATATATATTCTAAGAAATGAAAATAGGGCTAGGGAGATAGCTCAGTCACAGAAAGCCTGAGGACCTCAGGCTGCTCTGGTCTCCAGAACCTACATGGAAAAGCCTGGACTTGGAGGCACACACTCCTTATCCCAGCACTGAGGAGGCATATAGATGGTTTCTGAGAGTTGCTGGCAGCCAGCCATGCCTACTTGGTGAGCTCCAAGTCAGTGAGAATTTTTATCTTAAAAAACAGGGGAACAGCGCCTGAGACAGATTACCACTGTTAACCTCTGCTTGCCTGACACGCACACACAAACACCCAAACAAATGTGCAACTCTCCACACATGCACACACAAATGAAAATTATGAAAAGGTATTAGGAATAAAATAAATAGTTATCAGAACCAGAAACATAATCTGTAGGATGCAATAAGAAATGAGAATAGTTTCTGGTTCAAAACTTAATCAAAATTCCAATAAATCAAGAACATAGCATCAGGCTAAAGCCAGGACTCCTCCATGTGTACCTGTGGGCCTGTGTACCCATAGGATCACACAAACAGGAAGCCAGTCCTACCTGTAATCCCACACCACTTAGAGGCAACAGCTGTCAATAGTTGACATAATCAACTTCATTCTTCTCTACTTACATAGTTTTTATTGTATCTGAAATCATAGTATAATTAAAAATTTCATACTTGGCTTTTTATACATGAAATTATTTGATTTGTATTCCTTCTGACATTTAAAAACGTTATCACTTAAAAACCTTCAGCAATTTCAGTGTCTACAGATTGTGTTCTAGAATCCCAGGGGATATTCACATGACCTGAAGCTGCTGGACCTAGACCCCAAGTTGATCTGCCCCGAGCAAGACCTAAATGACCCTGAGCAAGACCTAAGTGACAGGGCAGAGCCCATATGTAGTAAGTGGGATGCTCCGAAGGCATCACCCCCATGCTCAGCTGCCCGCCTCCCAGCAATCCTGTTCCTAGGCCACTTGAACTTCCTCCTCTGCAAACCTTTAACTTGCTCCCCAGCCTTGCTCTGCAAATACCCACAGCTAGACCTGACCTCCACTGCTAACTCTTTGCAGGGGTGGGAGAAGTTATGAGTCAGTGGTTTGTTCTACGTCTCATGCAAGGCAGATGCATGCCTGCATCTGATGTCACCTGCCTTCAACTTGAGCCTGAGGACCATACCCCTGGTCTTCTCTGAGTCCACTTGGCAGTAAAGCCACTTCTTTCCAGATGCTCGTAAGCTGCACTCCCTCTCCTGGTACCACAAAGCTTTTCCGAAGTACAGTCTACACAAGCCATCCCTATATCTCCCTCCCCCCAAACACTTCTAATTCCCCACTACTGAATGGAAACCTCTTCCTCAGTTTGTCCTTGACCTCCATATCGATGACTGCAGGATACATGTTTTGCCCCAGGTCACCTTCATTGACTAGTCAGGAATGGTCAATGCAATTCTAGTTTTCCTGACAAGCATCTCCTAGTCCCCTCCTGCCCCTGGGGATATTAGTATTAGTTGGTTTTCTTATCTCAGTTGTAAACCTGGCTCCAAGCCTTTCCACTTCATTCTCTCTCTTCCTTTTGCTCAAGTCCTTCCTTGTCCCTCTCCCCTCTTCAGTGACTACAACCCCAAATGAAGAATGATCAGCAAAGGGTCGCTTCCTACCCAAACCATCCCTAAATCTCTTTATTCTCTGACCCTCACCTTCTCAGCTCCCATCCTGGGGGAGGTGCCTTCGACTCCCCTAGAATATCATTTCTCCTTCACTGTGGACAAAATTTAGGTTCCTGCTGTGCATATGATCATCAAAGCACACTGCAACAACTCTCTATATTTATAGTCCTTTATGATATGCCCATGAAGCAACTATGTTGAATATTTCTATTCACTGTCAGTATTGGGCAGAAAGCCAAGGAGCATCTAGATGAGGGCTGGAGGTTACAACTGATTCTTTTCAGTCACACAGCTTAGATAGTTTGCTTTTGTACTAAAAAAACAAAGTGAATAAAATACCCAGTCTCCCCCACTTCTTTACTTTGCTTCCTGTAATTCTTTCACAGGGAAGAAATAACTAGGTACTAGACCAACACTAAGAAGAGAGGTCCTCTTGATTCAATACTGAATCCATAGATATGAAAACATGCAAGAGATGACTAAAATATGGCTCTCTAAACACTAATGTGCTACATATAACTCATTATGTACACTGGAAGGAAACATAGACCAGAGAGTCCAAACTAGAATATAATTTTAAATAGTGTGGGCAATTGTATAGGGATAAGAGCACATTCATGCTCACCCAAGGGCTTGGAGAACACATCCAGCCTCTGCCTGGACTGCCCTTCAGTGAAGAGCAGAATGGTAAAGATGAACAACAGCCAGTCCTGCCAAGAGAAAAGTGTGCTTGCCCTCTACTCCCATGGTGTCTGTGCTCCCACCACTGCCGGTTCCAAGTGACAGCATGGCAGCACTCAACACACAGATGAGAGGGGATGGAAGGTGAATGATCATTACATACTCTATCATTCTGCTACAATAGGACAAAGAACCCTAGGTGGATGGATAAGTATAAAATGTAATAAATAAGGAAAATGCCAAGAATTTTAGCATCTATTGCCCTGTAAATACCTAGTCATGGCTAACTTCACTGACAGGCCCGCATGGGGCACCAAATTTTTTTTTTTTTTCCTGATGGCACAGCAGCTGCACCTGAATCTACTGCTGTTTCAGCCCACTTCTCAGGCAGGGGCTCTGTGGGACTTCTACATTCGACCAGATCTGCCACCTGCCGCTGCCACCACATGTAGTTTTTAACTAAATCTCTATCATTCTGTTTACCAATAAAAACTTGGGAGTCAGAGGCTGGGGTGAAAACTTGCTAGCTCAGAAAGGTTGAGGAGCAACCATTGACCTTCCCTCTTTGCCAGCATCTCAGAAAGAGAGTGTATCTTCCATCACTCCAAACCAAAAAGCATTGCCATACTCAAAGTCCCTCTCTCTTACTTCCTGCGAGTGTCTCCACCTGTTTACTGGACTTCCTCTGACTCTCCCTGATTACTTTCTGTCAACTAGTTGCTGGATCTGCCTCCTGGCCCAATGGTTGGTTTTATTTAACTCAAATGCAAACTTGGGGTTCACAGTGTGACCATATCCTGCAACACTGTGTCTTTAGAATCTAAACCATATGTTACAAAGTGTAACTATCGCTTACTTTGTTATAATGTCTCTCATCAGTAATGTAGCCAGTGTATTTGCACCCTTCCTTTCCTAACAGCCAACTGAGGACATACGGGAATTTTAATGCTTTAGAAATATCTTGACTATTCTGGAGAAAACAAGTTCTCCTGAAGGAGATCTCTTCCACCCTGAAAGGTGATATGTTAATGACTCCATTTGTTTCTTCAACAACATGTTTACATTGAAGATGAGCTGCAGTCAGGGTTTCCTGTTTTGTTTTAGCTAGTAACTTAAAAATAGAAGAGAACACACCTGTTAAATGCACACCAAGTTGCTTCTATAACTGACATAATACTTAGGAGAGCCGGTCTGATTATATACTAACGTACTTCGCTATTGATTGATTGGTCAGGGCAATGAATTATTATGCTTGGATTGCTGTTTGCAATGCCTTTTAACTATCTTAGAAAACAAACTAACAGTTCCAGAAAAAGCTTTAAAAATAAATGGGTGCCAAAAGGACATAATTCAGCATCTAAGCAGTTTGGTTTGGTGGGGAAAAAAAAATTAACTTCATCTACTCCTTGGGGCTTCATAGCAATAAATATTGATTTGATATGAAAAATAGCTATGTACTGCAGTTAATAGTGTTAAGGACACTTTATCCGTTAAAAGAGGGGGAAATGCTGCAAAATATGAGCCCCAGGTTATGTTGCTAAGCAAACCCATTGTGTGTTAATAGTTTTATTTATAAAATAGTGCTCTCCATTGATTTCTGGAAGCAGCACCAAGCAGCTGAGAGTGCACTTCCCACATGTTCTGATTGGCTGTCTTCTTGCCTCTCACATCAGTTTATTATTTTTAATGGGTTTCTAGCAACACCCAGGGTTGTTTCTGTTTGGTTGGTTGGTTGGCTGATTTCATCTACTGTTGTTTACATTCTTCTAAAAGCTCCCTGTGCATCCATCCACAAGTCCCCATCTCTAGGAGCTGTGCTTTCCTCCCCACAGTGCCTCAGTACCAAGCCCCGTTCTTGGTGGACAGCAATGAATCCACGGTATGTGTAGACTGGAGTGGTACCTTCCTCTTGAATGGCCAGTTAAAGGAGTACGTGGTCACCGATGGAGGACAGCAGGTATACAGTGGCCTGGACACCACTCTCTACATACCAAGGACAGCGGATAAAAGTTAGTACCCCACTTTCTGCTCTGTGTCAGGTACTATGGTCCCCAGCTTTGTGTTAAACTAGAAAGGTGACCCAAGGCGGCTTGTCATCCAAGTTCCTTGGTTTATGTGGCCCCTGGTTGCAGAACTCTTACAGTTCAGAGTTAATATGTGTCTCCTTCCTGTTTGTTACTGGATACTTCCAGGGACAGTGTTGTCTCCAAGAGAATTAAGGGGCTGAAGGAAGGAAGGAGTCCAGTGGGCAGGTTCAGTTCACAAGACAAACAGCAATAAGCTAAATCAGTGAACATACTGAGAACTCGGGGGTTTCCTTGTTGTAGCCCCTCTTGTAAACAGCACCACCGTTGGTGTGCTGGTTAGTTTTCACCATCAACTTGGCACTCACTAGTGTCATTTGGGAAGAAGGAACCTCATTACAACAATTGCCTCCATCAGCGTGGCCTGTAGGCATGTCTGTGAGGCATTTTCTTGGTTGCTTGATGTTCTTGATGTAGGGGCAAGTGGCATGTGGATGGTGCCATCCCTAGGCATGGGGGCCCAGGCTATATCTGAAAGATTGCTCAGTGAGCCAGAGGGAACAAGCCAGCAATATTCTAGCACAGCTCTACCTTACTTCCTGCTTTCATGTCCCTCAATGATGGCATGTAACCTACAAGTATAAACCAAATAAACCCTTCCCTCCCAGGTTGCTTTTGGTCATGATGTTTATCAAAGTAACAAAAAGTTACCAGAACACCCAATGATCATCTCCAGCCCTAAATCCCTGAGTGAGGGGCTCCCCAAACCTCACAGGATCAGTCCCTACAAGAACCTCCCCTTTCTTCTAGGATTGTACCCCATCCCCCTCTCCAGCTGCATCTCCTGTTTCTTTGTGTGGATTTCAATTGAAATAAGAAAGGCTCCACAAGGTACTTCAGATTTTCAGGTAACCTGTAGGGTCACAGGGCCAGTGAGTACAGAATCGTTTGAAAAGTACATTGGATTTATATAGTAAATCAACCCAGGAGTGTTTGGGTCCTTGAAGGGCCTGTTGAAGCTGAAGGACGACTCCCATTTGCATTTATAGATACCAAGTTTTACCCTGAGTGAGCCACACACATTGTCACAGCTCCTGGCCACCTGGGCAGCTTGCTACAGAGGGAAGATGGCCTGACAGTTGGCAGATCTGGGTTCTACCTGAGCAAGACTCAGACCATCTGTGTGACCTTGAAAGAGGCACAGGGTCCTGGCAACTAAAACAGGAATTTGGATCATGTGATTCCCAAGTTTCCTTCTGAGCTCCCCTGTCCAGGAAAGGGTGTAGACCAAAGCAGAGCAAGACTGGCTCCTTTGTAGTCCTTGACTCCTCTGACACGATGCTGCCTTGCTCCTCTAGTGGAAGCTCTGATCTTTCTCTCCACCCTTACAGACACGCTGCCATTACACAATGGCTCTTTGCTGATTGATTTTTTAATTAGAAATTTGCATCTTAGATGATAGCTTCTCATTGCTATAACAAATGCCTAAGACAATCTTATAAAGAAAAGATATTTATTCTGGTTCATAAATGGTTTTCATCTGTAATCTGCTGGCCCACAGCTTTGGGCCTGTGGTGTGGGAGCACATGGCAAGAGGCCATGACAGACCTCTTCCTGGTCCCTCTCCCTCACACCAGCATTGCTCAGGAAACAGTTACCACTGAGATGTTGCTGGCCTTTGCAGCACCATTGGCATCTAAACTGTAGTGCCCTGGTTCACTTCTGTTGCTGTGATTAAAAACAAAAACTACCCTGACCAGAAGAGAGTTAAGGGGGGAGAGAGTTTATGTTAGCTCACGGTTCTGGGTTCCAGTCCATCCCTGAGGAGAGGTCAAGGCAGCAGGAACCTGAAGTAGCTGGTCACATTTCAGCCACAGTCAAGAACAGAGAGAATGAATGTATGTGAGGGGCGGGCACTCAGCAGCCTCCTCTATACTTATAAGGTCCAGAACTCAGAACCAGAAAATGGAAATGGCACCACCCACTTTCAGGCTGGATCTTCCCACATCAATCAACACCATTGTGACCATCCCCCACAGTTAGAACTGATCATCACATGTAACATTAACACTTGGTTCGTTCTAGAGTGGTATTTTCACTGCGCTTTCAAGATGATCCCCCGTTAGCTGGTGTTAAAGGACTAAACATTTACCAGTTCTTTCTTTTTGCCTAGCTTTCTTCTTCCAGGTCACCTGCACAACAGACATTGGAAGTGTTAAGACTCCACCGTTCCGGTATGATGCCTCTACTGAATTTGGTAAACATTTCTCTTGTCTTTTATTTAGTGTATCAGCTACTCATTTTCCTCAAGAGACTGGCAGATGTCTACGTATAGACACTGTCGACACATTCATGGTAGCCTTTTTGAAGGAACTATAGTGTGTCATTAAAGAGAAGAGGAGGAGGAGGAGGAGGAGGAGGACGACGAGGACGAGGAAAGAAAGGGAAAAAGATAAAGAAAACCTTCCAGATTTGTCTTCTGGAAATGAAACTTCTATTAGACAAGGAGTTAGTATTATTTTCAAGTCAAGTCAATGAGGTGTCGATGTGGCAAATGTCAGAGAGACCTGATTAAACTTCTTTTCTGAATAAATACTCTATCTAAGGAATTTTATGATTTCATGTACACAAAGGTAGCAGAGAGAGAGTCCGGGAAAGATGAGAAGGTCGAGACAATGGGTGGTCAATTCCTGATGGCCTTACGATGTCGTAGAGGCAGAGCCTACAATGGCGAACTGGGGGCATTTCTGTCTATATCCTTCACAAGTTGGGATGACTTAAGGGCTAAGGAGATGGCTCGCCGAGGAAGGCACTTAGCACACATCACGAGGATCTGAGTTTGAGTTCCCAGAGGCCACTTACAGGCAGGTATGGTAGTGCAGTTTGTAATCTCAGTGCCTCCAAGGCAAACTGAGAAGTGGGGACAGGAGAGTCCCTAGACACTCATGGGTCAGCTGGCAAACAACAGGACACCCTGTCTCAAGTAAGGTGCAAGGCAAGGCTGTCCTCTGACCCTGGCATGCCCCCTCCAACACACACACATGCAGTTTTAATCAACAGGTATCCTGTTTCCATACTGTGCATATTGGGTATACCATATGATCTCTCAGACTTAACATGACCCCTCCAATATAGCCAATCTGATTTTATTCAGAGCTGCAAGACAGAAAAGAATTCATTTGATATCTTCAACAAATCCAATTTCCCAGTTGGACAGTGGAGGACACCGGGATTTATTCAGGAGTGTTCTGTAAACGTATATGGATGCTCACTCACCCAAATATGGTCTTCCTACCAACTCCTGGCCCCAGACATTTTCTTCAACTGTGTTTCTGGCTTACATGTTCCTAAGCATCAGCTCTGTGTGCCTGTTAATTAGACAGATCCTCAGGTTGCTGACACATGTACAGAAGGGAGGGGATGGGGATTGTGTCTTTTAAATATGCCCTGTTCAGTGATTGTGACACTGGGGCCCAGTACCACCTGCTGGCTGATCTGGACTCCACATCAACCACTGGAGAGACTCATTTGACTCCAGTTATGGACCAGGTTTTTTTTGTAGCCAGCTCCCAACCATGGAGTTCATCTCCTGACTATCACCCCGGCACTAGATAAGCAAGGCAGGGTCCCTTAGAGTAGAAGTGCAGTCTGAAAGGAAAAGGGAATCCAAGCCACGGTCCTGTTTTTAGTCTTTGTCACAGGGCAGGAACTTCCAGTCAGCTCCTGAGCACAAATGGAACTTCCCGCTGCAGCCGCAGTGCTGAGGGCGGCCCTCTTGTCTGGAGGCGAGCTCTTGGCAGAGCAGAGGGAAGAAACTGTGGGCTGTGCTGGTTCAGGGATGTGCTGCCCAGCTGATCTCTCTAGTCAGTTTTAATTTTTATGATATAATTTCTAAAGAGTTCCTGTTCCGTTGCCTGGAGCAGCCTCCAAGCAGGGGAAGAGGCAGAGACTGTGTCTCCCACTGCTGTGAGCCTTTCCCTCTGAGGTCCCCCTCGGGCACCCTGCCCTTCATTCCCCACATACTCCTGTGCAAAGAGCACACACAGCCTATCAGATCAGTCTCTGGGGCCCCAGCCCTGTGCCCACCCACCCCCACCCCACACACAGGAACTTAACCCTTCTTGTGCAGAGCCAGGGTTCAGTTTTCAACCACCACATGCTGGTTCTCACTATGAAGGGGCTTCTAACCTGCTGGAGCTTTGTCTTCAACTTTTTCTTTCAGAAGTAAGGAGGAGAGGCCCAGGGCATTGGTGACTTTTCAAACTATGTCACTGATCAGAAGTAGAGTTGGGTTCGCAAAGGTGTACCCTCCTCTTGGGGCTCAAACTTAGTTTGAGTCGCCTTCTATGACTCCCCCTAAGTGTGTACATCAGGCCTTGGCATGTCTTCCCTGCCCTCTGGTCCTGATCTGCTGAAAACAGGAAGGTGTCGCAGGAGCAGACTTCACTGCCAGCAGCAAAACTCAGCCGCTGAACGCTGATTGGCGTTCAGAGGCAAGGCTTTGGCTCTCAGATTCAGGCCAGCCCAGGTGGTGGCTGTGTCACAGCTGTGAGCCTACAAGCTGTTCTCAGTGAAGGGATAGGCAGCAGACCTAAGACCCTTTCCCACTCAGTTAGCCAGCCCGATGCCATGATTCCACTACCCAATACTATTCTGTAGATCCCCATCACCCCCTTTCCCTTGTGTCCTGCTTCAGTCTCCCACACAGGATAAGGTAATCCTACCACAGCTTACTTTTCCTATCTAGAAATGCTAAATTCTAATCATGTTATTCAGCTTTCCTTCACTGCATCAGAAAAACCAAACAAAACAACATAAAGAGGAGGCTTGTTTAGGCTCACCCTTTTGAGATATCAGGCCCTACTGTCTCTGAGTCTGAACACTGTGGTGAGAAGCATGTGACAGAGCACAGTTGCTTACCTCATACCTCATGACAACCACAAAGCAGAGAGAAATGGGTCTGAACCAAGTACACCCTTCAAGTCATGCCTGCAGCAACCTACTCCCTCCAACCAGGCTTCACCACTGAACAGCCCACTAAGCCACAAACTCAACAGTGGATTTACCCATCTGTGAAGCAAGAACCTTAATGATCTAGTCACCTGCTGTTGACCTATCTCTGAACACTGCTGTCCAAGGGAGCAAGCATTCCACACAGATCCACACTGGAACCCTCAGTGAGTGTGAACTTAGATTGGCTGTGGGCTAAGAAGAGAATGCCAGCTTTAGCACACAAACCCAGGAAAGTGGTTTTACTGATACTTCCTTCCATAGGATGCTCCCCCAGTGTATTTGAGAGGATGGTTTGTAGAGATTTGGGTGATTAACAGAGGCCAGGCAAGAAGCCTCGGGAAAACTGTTAGACCAGGCTGTTGACATTCACAGTTGAAAAGATCTGATGTCTCAAAATCTAGTTTACTGTCTCTTGACCACCAATCATTTTTCTAAGGTGATGGAGCTCTGCATCCCTGTGACTGCTGGCCTCCTCCCTGTAAGGTGATGGAGCTCTGCATCCCTGTGACTGCTGGCCTCCTCCCTGTAAGATGATGATGATCTGCAAGGCTATCCTTGAAGAACCCCAAACCATCACTCTAGCTCACATGTAGTTAGAAACAAGCACACAAGACTGCTTCACTATCAAAAAACAGCACCATAAGCCACAAGATTGCCTACTGAAAGAATCTTTTCCTTGACTATGTTTTTCAGGCCCAGTGCTGACAACTCCTGGAGAAAAGAAGGGAGCAGGGACCAAAAGCACAGAGTTCTACACCGAGCTGTGGTTCATTGTGGTAATGGCAGTGCTAGGCCTGATCTTGATGGCCATTTTTCTGTCCTTGATTCTACAAAGAAAAATCCACAGGGAGCCATGTATCAGAGAGAGACCTCCCTTAGTGCCTCTTCAGAAACGAATGACCCCACTGAGTGTCTACCCTCCAGGGGAAACACATGTGGTATGTATGGAAAGAAAGCCTTTTCCTGGTGTGACCTGCTTTTCATCCTTATGAATTCACTTATCATTCTAATGCTTTTGGTGACGTATTTATGCATAAAATCATGCCTGCAAACATAAATTAACCTCTCATCCTTTCTTAGATATCCGTTAAACCTTTCTTTGCTTCATTGCTCTTGCAAAGACTTCCTTTCAGAACTGTTAACAGTGGTGAAGATGGGCATCATTGTCTTCTTTCAAAAGAAAGCAAGCAAGCCTTTTCCTTTTGCCCAAGTATAGTATGTGATAGCTTTTTAAAATATATAAATGTTCTTTAGTCCATAGAATTTGATTATACGTGCAATTATTTAGTAATTTTACCATGAATTTTATCAAATGCCTTTTCTGCAAAATGAACTATATGGTTTCTCTTCCTTCTGATGATACAGTATCACATTTCTTGATTTATACATGTTGAACCATCCTTGCATGCCTGGGACCAATTCCACCTAATCACGGTATATGTTCTTTTCGATGTGTGAAAATGCTATTTCAAGAGGCAACTTCTAATGACTTCTAAAGGAGTTAAACAGTGTCTTATGCATGTTCTCATTTACATACAGGCTGGAATATTGGTTCAAGTCTTACTAGTATATAAGCATCAACTTGACTTTGATCACTAAATGTAATAGGAATGCTTGCTTCTGTGTCCATTGTGGGGTATGAGTCTATAGCTATTTCTGTGTGGTAGCACTATATGCTCTACTGTATTGGTTTCTGTCTGTCTGGCTTGAGTGTCAGGGTAATGTTAGCCTCATAAAGAATTTGGAAGAGTTCTGGTCATTTGAGATTTTTGGAATAGTTTAAAAGGCATGAGAAGTAGTTATCCTTTAAATACTCTCAGCAAAGCCATCAGAACTGAGACATTTTAGAGGCAAGATTGACTTTTTTTCAAAGATTTTAACTATATGCTTATGTGTTTATATGTAAGTAGGTGCATGTGAGTTCAGGTGCCTGCAGAGGCCAGGTGGTCTCAGATTCCCTTGGAGTTACAGGCAGAAGTGCTGGGAACAAAACTTGGTACTCTGCAAGAGCCATGAACACTCCTCACAGATGACTCATCTTTCCAGCCTTAAGATGAAAGGGTCTTACTGATTTGTCATCACTTGCTGATTATTGGTCTGTTTAGATTTTCTGTTCACTTTGATTCACTTTGGGGCTCAAACATCTACTCATTTCTAGTTTTTCCAGCTTCTTATAGGTGTTCATACTAGTTTTTATGACTTTGAATTTCTGTGGGACCTCTTGGTCATTAGGAGCATGTTATTCAATTTACATGTATTTATTTGTTCACTCTCCATTGTCTCTGTTGTTCTTAGATTGTAGTTTTAATCTAAGTAGAACTGCAATTATTGAGTCTTGATTTGTGGCTTAACTGCTCTATCCTCAAGATTCTGATGAGAATCTGTGTGCTGCTGCTGCTGGATAAAATGTTCAGTAACTGTTAGGAATGTGTTTCCTTTGAAGTATGGTTCTACGCTGCTGTCTCTTGGATAGTTTTGTGTTAGGATGGCATGCCCAGTGAGGAAATTTGGGTGTTGAAATGTCCAGCTCTTATGGAATTAATCTTTTATATTGGATGACAGTTTGGAACATTTGATTATAAGGGAGTTTAAAAACAGTCTCTAATGTATAGACTGCAATAGTTCACGGTGGCACTTATGGAATTAATCTTTTATATTGGATGACAGTTTGGAACATTTGATTATAAGGGAGTTTAAAAACAGTCTCTAATGTACAGACTGCAATAGTTCACGGTGGCACTTATTTGAATGAGACACAGACTTACAAGGATATGTGTCTTTAGGCCCAACAGAGTCAGCTCTAATAACACTGGGATTGGTGAGCAGCTGCCAGTCTAGGTGGCATGGGTACAGGGAGGACCAAGTTCCTTGGAGCAAGCACAGGTGATGCCAAGGATGGTGACATGGCCATGATAGTTCTTGAGCCACCTTTTGCAGGTACCACAGATGTCCAAAGATGGTGTTAGCATCTATAGGCCAAGCAATTATGGACTTCCCTAGGTCCTGTAGGCAATGACAGTGGCAGAAGACAAGAACAAGTACACATGGCACCAGCAAGTATGGACCTAAGTCCACAGGCTGTAAGGTTCATACCCTCAGTCATCTAGTACATATACCATTTTCATTGAGGTGTGTGCTCTACCATATCCACTCCTTGGGAGGATATGCAGGAAACTTCCATTTGGTTTCACAAATCAATATGGGCAGCTCTGAGGCTTGTGGATTTGGCCTCTAATACTCCTAGAGCTTTAGAGACTGAAAGGGGATGTCCCTCCAGGAAAAGCTGTTGCAGGGATAACACTTACCATTCAGGATGCAATGTATACAGACTCTTTCCCTGGTACCAGGGTTTCCTGGTCTACCCAGAGCTACATGTTACTGGCTAGGAGGAGAACTTCTATACATCCTCTTATGAAGTGCAGGTGCTGATGGGTTAGAGCCACTGGTTACTATGTTCCTGAAGCCATAAGGCTTAGCACCCAAAGGTACAGGTGAAACTGGCATGTCCCTAATATTCCAACATTTCTGAGAAGGGAACTCCCCTAGTTCACATGCAGTGGAAGACAGGTGTTGTGTTCCTGGAGCTACCTACTGGGTTTTCCTGGGACTCTAGCTATGTAGCCATGGATGAGACCAGGGATTTTCAGCAGTGGGTACAGTCCAACTGTGTGGTAGAAAGACCCTCCCCAACTCATGAGCTCCTGGCCACATTGCAGGATCCTGTGAAAGCAGTCTTCTTCCCAGGAAGGTGGAGGTACATACTGGCCCAAGGCGTTGGGTGGGGCCTATTATTTGACAGCCAAGATGTCATCAAAAGGGGCTGTTATGGTTGCGTGAGTTCTGGGGGCAGTTCAGAGTGAGTATATTCCTTGATTCATAGGAATCACTTCTCTTTTCTAACTTGTGCTAAGACTGAACCCAAGGCCTTGTACATGCTAGTGAAGTGTTCTGTTACTGAGCCACAGCCCTGGTTGGAGAGTTGTTTTAACAACCATCAGCTCCCCAAACTAGATTTTTTACTTGAAAGTACTGAGGCTGTCTCACTCATCTTTGCTGCTATGGTCCACATTACTGGCACCTGCTTACATGATGCCAGCAGCATTTGGTTCCATCCTGGCCAGGACCCTGGTGACAAGGTCACACATTGCTTTCGTAGCCTCTAGGTCACCTTCCACTGGTTGTTCTTCTCTTTCTAGTTTCCAGCACTTCGGATTTATAGAATTCATTTTCCCTCCTCAAAACAGCTGCCCACTAGTGGCTCAAACTCTTTTTTGTGGTAGAGGGGTTTTTGTTGTTTTGTTTGTTTGTGACAGGGTTTTTCTGTGTAGTTTTGGTGCCTGTGCTGGATCTCAATCTCATGCTGTAGACCAGGCTGGCCTCAAACTCACAGAGATCCACCTGGCTCTGCCTCCTGAGTGCTGGGATTAAAAATGTGTGACACCACTGCCCAGTGAAGGGTACTTCTTGGCCATCTTGGTTCTGAACCCCTGAAACAGTGTTAAAGACTGATGAACCCATTTGCTTTTTCCTTTCAGTTTGACTCTGTGGCTGACATATCTGATGTGTCCAGCAGTGTCACCCTAAAAAGTTACACCATGCACTTTGAGGTACCTCTGTGTGCTGCATGGATGCCATCTGCTCTTTGTGCATGCTGTGTTGATTATCCAGTGAGAAGCAGAAATATTTCACTGATGGGACCATGAAATCAGAAACTCTGGATGCTTCAGTCAGCTAGAATTTACCTTAAAAGCACATCTTAGATTATAGTTATAGAGATATTTTGCCTTGCCAGTGATAATGACAGAGCTGATGATTTATGGAGTGTAGATTCCTACAAGAAGGTAAATATGAGGACAGGAGGAAGGGCAGGATCACTTCCTACACCAGTCCGGAACTCTGAAAATAAAATATAAATTGCTCTTAGAGGGCAACCATGAATAGTATAGTTCACTTTTGACAAGGGGGAAGAGAAGTTCAAAAGGCAGGCCCCATGTCAGTGTGAAGTTAGAGAGCACCTTAATCTAGCCCCATCCCCCTGGCTTCACTGGCCTGGCCCCAGTGGGAGCAATAGCCACCAAGACAGGGCATGAGTGCCCTAGGGGTCAAGAGCACTGCCACTAACAACAGTATCGGCACATTTCTCATGGAAATGAGGGCACAGTATTCCAGGTGCTCATAGCTGCAGAGTTCAAGTTCAAGCAGGCCCTAGAACATCATTCTTTTCAAGCATGATGTGTGAAAACCAGTTCCCAACCATGCTGTTACCCATCCATCTCCAGCAGCAGCTTCCTTTTCAGGGATTAGCCGATACCAGAATCCCTCGGTCTGGGACACCTTTGAGTATTCGGAGCAGCCGAAGTGTGTCTGTACTGAGGATCCCAAGTCAAAGCCAAATCAGCCAGGCCTACTCCCAGGACTCTCTCCACCGCAGTGTCAGCCAGCTCATGGACATTCCAGACAAGAAGGACTTGGCAGATGACGCGCTCTGGGAAACTATTATGGGCCACAGCAGTGGACTGGTGAGTTGATGGCCTCCGGTACACATGCTGCTGCCCTTGAGCACCCACCCGTGTTATTCCTGCCTAATTCTGTTGTAGATCACTGACTTAACAGTGTTGCTCTTTGGTAACGGGGTAGGAACTGCTGTTGTCCTGCAAGATGATAAAACATTCTGAAAATACAGAAACGGACCTAAAAGGCATAAAATGCAACACTTGGTTTACTTTAAGAAAACCAGAAAGCCATGCTAACTATGTTCCTGTTATTCTGTCATCCGAGACAAGGTTACATGGATCTCAGAATGACCTTGAACAAGTTACTCCTTTCTCCACCTCCTAAATGCTGCCATTACAGGCAAGCGCTTCCATGTTCTCCCTTTAAAAACAAACATGCAGCACTGGAGATTGAACCCAGGGCTCTTTGTGCATGTTAGACATGCACTCTCCCAACTGAGATGCATCACCAGCCCTCAGTCACCATTTATGAGCTCCATCTTTCATAAATTTAGTCCAATAGTAGGAATGACTGGCTTTGAGGGGTCACCTGTCATCTCATAACAGCCTCAAGCTTCCTAGTGGCTGAGAGGAAGAACATCGTAGGATTTTTACCCACGATCCCACTTTGTCATCCTAGACATCTACTGTAATGCCTTTCCATTCAGCTAGTAGGAGAAGAAACTGGCAGACAGCATAGCTCTCCTTCATGTCCACTGCCTCCAAAGTTCTCTGTACTTTCCCTTCACTGAAAAGCTGGTGGCTTCCATGAGTTCCTTTCTGACTAATGACAAAGGTATTAAAGTTGCTTGGCTCCAGATCCCCTTTCCTGCTATCACCCAAGTCCTTTGTGCTTATTCTGAAAGATTAAATATATAGTGAAGTTAAAAGTTCTCTTCCTGGGGCTGGAGTGGCAGCTCAGGTGACAGGGTGCTCAACATGCATGAAGCCCTGGGTCCAATCCCAAGGAACACAGTGGTGCATACCTATAATTCCAGCAGCAGGAGGATCCCAAGTTGAAGGTCATCTTTAACTACATGGCAAGTTTGAGGCCACCTGAGATACATGAGATATTGCCTCATACACAAAACAAAAAATCTTTTCAAAAATCCTAATCTTGTTGTTAACTCAATTACATACTTCCATTCTAGATCTAGGTTTTAAATGCAGGGACAATTAAATTGAATATTTGCTAATTTTTTTCAAAACGTAAATCTACTCACTGGAACAATGAAGACAGATGAAACATTACACATAATCTGCACACAGCCACCATTGTTACAGGAGTGTAGGATCAGAGGTGGCTGGGACCTACCAAGAGCATATCATCTTTTTGTGGGACTGTGATCAGAGGCTTTGGCCATGTGAGTCTGGTTCTAGTAAAGGGCCATGTGCAGCAGTCCTGTGAGGGTGCCAACACCTGGCAAGTTACCGGTTCATTATGAGATCCTAACATTAACCCTGTTGATAAATACAGTACACAGTAGGAGCAACAGGGCATAATAGCTTGTGTCCTGGGCTTTTGCTCTTTTAAATCTTATAAACTACATACACACAGATTGCAAATTTCCCTACTCTACAGATAAAGTGAGGCTCACAGAGGCTAAGATTGTATAGTGTGACACTCTGTGTGTTGAACTAGCTGGAATCTCCTGTGATCCCTTCCGTGAAGGGAATTTAAGGGAATGTCTGTCTCAAACCACATCCTAGTGTTGAACATAGGCAGCTTTTAATTCACTGAACATGTTTTATGATTGCTTGCTTTTCAGTATGTGGATGAAGAGGAACTAATGAATACCATCAAGGGTTTCAGCTCAGTAACCAAGGAACACACCACCTTCACCGACACCCACCTGTAAAGAACGGAAGTTGTAACATGGAAACCTGGAGTGCATGCTCTGTATCCTCTTTCTCCTGGTTACCACATGTCACAAAAGCTGAAAGATACTGAAAGTAGAGACTTAAGAAGTATTTCTCTGGTTTTCTCAAATAAGGAACTGCATTGCCCTGCTGATTTTG
The DNA here is from genome assembly GCF_903995425.1 of Onychomys torridus. Classification (NCBI taxonomy): domain Eukaryota; kingdom Metazoa; phylum Chordata; class Mammalia; order Rodentia; family Cricetidae; genus Onychomys; species Onychomys torridus. Next base: position 6,632,487 of record NC_050453.1, on the reverse strand, counting down.
TGGATGACAAAACATTTGGTTCTCTGGGTTTTGCCGGGGACACTGTTAAAGAAACAATCCAGGCCACTTTAAGACGGCACACACTTGTTATTAGTAATGAGATGTTACTGGTTTAACACCAAGACTACTAGGAGGAGGGCGAAATCCTATGAGCAATACCTGCACTAGCCGTCACAGCTCCACAATGAAGTGGAGAACCAGCTCTGCATGCACACATGGGGAAGGGTCTAGAGTTGCTGCTGAGAGCTTCCCACAGTCCAACTACACTTCAGCAGCACAGCTCTCCTAGCTGTTCCTCAGGACTTAGCTCATGCATGCAAATTGGAAATGTTACAACCAGAACACCATTGCTTGAACCCAGGTCTTGTTTCAGAACTAAAACCTGCGAGATTGTCAACTATTACTTTTCATAAAATATGAATCTGCTGCTCCCAGAAAACCTCCTTTAGTTTTAAAAGTTTTAGGACATTTTTCCGAGTTTATGTGACAATATCTTATGGCCCTTTGCGAGGGACTAACTGCTTATTTTGCTTAAAAGCCACTATTTATGCCTATCTCCCAACACTCCAAGGCTGGACTTCCGGGATGCTGAGCTGTCATCCAAACCTGTGGCACACATGCCACCCTTAAGTGTCAAAGCAAAGAGCAGAATCAAACACTTCCACCCCTTGTCACAACTAAAGTGGTGGGGAATCCACCATGTCTGTACACATCATAACAGGCACCTTCCCGTCTTGCCAAAAGTTTTCTACCTTCTGAAATAAACAGAACTGGCCAGTCCACTAAGCTTTATCTCTCATAATTATTAGGTTACAGCAAAGGGGGGCTGTCTCTCATGGCTGCAGTTATGCACTACAGAATTCAACCAGGATTATGAGGTCCTACATCTGGGTAGCATTTTTCCAATCAGGAACAAATCATTAGTGAGAAACATTGTCTAAACACCTCCTCCTGAGGACTAAGCCTAATGTCTATGGAGGGTGATACTTTCCTGCTGTGTGTTTAGCACCATGCAGGCAGCCAACATTAATCATCTCTCTTTAACTGTCAAGGCTGGATGAGGGTCTGGTCCTCACCAGTTGTCCCATCTATGTGAGGGTAGGTCAGAAACCTTGTTTGACCATGGCTTCATTCACAAATATGGAGGAAATTTCCCTGTTGACATGCCTCTCTGTAGACTCAATGTGTGCTCTAACTAGTCTACAGTCACTGGATAGCTTCTCCATAGTCTCCCTGAACAAGACACCAGGTGATTCCCTAGTTATACCTCAGAGGTCCCTGGGGACAAAGCTGACCTTGAGAGGGAAATGGGAAATAGCCTTCCTTTTAATCCCTCTGACCATTAGTCTCCCAGGTATGGTTCCCCAACACTTCAAAGTTCCAGACTAAGCTGGGTGGTGGCGGCACACACCTTTAATCCCAGCACTCGGGAGGCAGAGCCAGGCGGATCTCTGAATTTGAGGCCAGCTGGACTACCAAGTGAGTTCCAGGAAAGACGCAAAGCTACACACAGAAACCCTGTCTCAAAAAACCAAAAAAAAAAAAAAAAAGTTCCAGATTCACTGGCCATCTATCCACTGGGTAGTATTTAGATAAAGCTTGGGGGCAGGGGGGAACCAAACACTTAAACTTTGTTTAGATGTGATTCTGTTCTTTAAGCCAGTCCTTGGAATTGCTACAGAGATGAATAACTCCATTGATTTAAGAAGAAGTTTGATTATCAATGTATTAAACTCTGACCTGTTACATACCACATATAACTTGCCCAGACCCTGGTAACTTGTGTATGCTTTCTAGCTTTCTTATGAGATTTAATGACATGAACAAACCTACCTCGGACGATCTTTACAAGTTGGCTTGGTGGATGCCACAGCAGCTGTTTGGCTTCAAAGATAGTGTTGTATAATAGAGCCTTAATAAAAGGTTGAATCCAAATTACATCTGTAGTAACTTAATACCACCTGTGTACACGCCGCTACCCTGAGGGCTGGTGAGTTCCCAGGTAAACCTTACAGAAAACACCAGTCTTCATACAGCAGAGTGATCTACCACAATAGTGAGTAGCAGATAAAGCAAACTGTGGTTCTGGATTTACTACATAGGCGGTTTCTGGTTTTCCATTAGTTGCTTTATTTTCATCATAAGATCAGTGCATCACGATGCCTTTACTCTTTGATTCTGTGGCAGGGAGAAACAGCCAGAGGGCCGGCTGATTCAGGAAATGCCAAGATCTGATATCTCCAGAGCTAGCCTTTCAGGGAACTCAAACAGCACCGGAGAATTTAATGCACACACAAGGCATTTATTTTCTCTTCTCTAAAACTGAACAGAGTGGCTTACAATAAATAGATTTGCTGTTGGGTCCATTGACAACTGGCTGGACTCAAAATGCCTTATCCTTATAACCAGCCGAGACTGGTTCAGATGAGTCTCATCACCTACTGGGTCAAGCAATGGGGACAGGGATGGAGGAACATAGAAAAGTTTTCTTTCCTTTTGAAGCCTTTAAACTTTATAAAACCCTGGGTGGGCACTGGAGTACTACTTGGAAGTCTGACTCACAACCAATTTCTGGGTGTTTGCAAATGGAGACAAACAACCTGAAAAACTCAATAACCTGTTTTTCTTTTGGTTCTTTTCATGAGTAGGCTCCATGAACAAAGGTGGGTATGAATTCTCCCATCATCTCCTGCAAGGAAAACAACCCAGAATGAATTGGGGCTATACCTGGTAAAAGAAAATCAGGCTTTGTTTTGAGTGTCTTAGAGTATTGTCATGTCCAGTGCTCAGGAAGCAGCTGAGTGGACAATGGGAGAATCTGGAACCTGTTTGTCACGCCTGCACTGAGACAGAGGAGGAGAGTCTTACATCAGGGTTGGCCTTTCTCTGCTACCCTGTTCATCCTGAGCAGAGGCCAGACTGAGCAGTGAGATCTCCACACCTACCTGTGCCTCAGTTCCCTACAACTCCCAGCTCCTCTCTAGTCTTTGTCAGGGTCATCTTGTCCCCTTGTCTGTCTGTGCATGAACTTGGGCCCAGGTACTCACAGTTCCATTTGCTTCCAAGATGCCACCATCTCTCAGAACACTTGGCTTACCTTAAGAACCATTTTCTATGCCTCATCATGACATTAAGCCACAGGAGCACAGTGCACACCAAGTGATTCACGCTGCTCTGCTCTGGCCTCACAGGATCTGAAGGCCAAGGTTAAGACATTTCCAGTGACCAGTAGTTCACCCGAGTGCACAGACCTGGAGGAGAAGCAGATGCAGAAGAGAGGCAAAGAGGCTCCAGCCACTGGAGATGCAGGGCAGAAAGAGCAGTTATGAAGACCAACGGAGCCTTCCCCTCCAGCCTCCCAACTCAGTAGGATGATGACCTTCTTTGTTACCACCAGCAGCTTGTCCTGCACCTGGCCCTGCACCAATGCAAACTCACATGAGCCAGGAAGTCCATAAGGCTATGCTGCTGAGATAGTCCTCTGTCTCCTACATGGACTGACTGCAGCAGTGCTGGGAGGCAGGCTACCCCAGGGTCTAGCCCAGGGCCTCCAACAGGTGTACAATCTTGCTGCTGCCACGCCCCACCCACAGCTCCACAGCCAGTGCTCTTCCACTGGTGGTGGTGGTGGTGGTGGGGGCTCCAGAGCCCACTGTCTTTCAATGCCAACAGAGCTTTGCACACAGTAAGGACAGGGAGGGGAGGAGGGAGGTCGGTCTGGAAAAGGTATGTGCATGTAGGGAGCATGGGTAAGGTCAGCCAGGCAATGCAGCTATGGGAGACCTTGTTCCTCAGCCTCTCCACACAGCATACGTCTGAGGAATTCCAACAACAACAAAGACAAGCTTGCAGTAGCCACGGTATCCTGCACCAACAGCTAAAGCCCCTCTGAGGTGGCAGCATGTAAAGAAGCTTTCTTACTCAGACAGGACTTTGCCCCCTCCCTCCCTCCTAGAGACCTCAATGGGAATTTCGGGCGCACTCCACCTCAAATCAAAGCAAGCTCTGTCAGAAAACAAGACTAAGAACTAAGAAACAGAAAGATGAACAAGTTTCTCCTTGTCCAGCCAGCCCAGGCCCCAGTGCCTGCACTCAGCTTAAAATCTGATGACCCAAGTGACATTCTCCATGCATACCCAGTAAGGAACTGGCCTTGTCCCATTATTCTTCACCAGGAATATGATCAATGATTATCAATATCATTATTATTGGGGCTCACCGCTTGTGCTTCTTGGCTAGGGAGTGGCAGCAGAATTCCCCACTCAGTCACAAGATAACAGTACACCACTCTACCAACCCACAACCCCCTTCTCTGGGTGGGCTGAGAGCTAACTGGGTGGACAGGCCCATTGCAGGGAAGGGACCTTCCCCCAAGTCCTTCTCCTGATTTTCAGTCAAGTGCACTTGCATAGATGTCATCAAGACCTGGATGAGCCCCCCAGGAAATATAACAGGGTGCTGGTTCTTGTCTAGGGGATCACTGAGCACTTTCCCAGGGCTAGACAAAGAATTCAACATCTGGGAAAGGCAGAAGACCCAGCTGCCAAGGAAGCAAACATTCCTTCAGGCTGAGAGGGACCTGAAGTCTGGGAGTCTGCTGATGGGAATCTAAGGTTGTATTTTACAGGGCCCTGGGGTCCTCCCTGTCCCCGTCTGTCCTGTCTCGACTACCTGCCCACTCCTTCCTGCCATTCCTCCTCCACTGTCTTCATCTCAGGAACTCTTGTGCCTTCCTGTCCCTTTAACCCCCCTCAACATGAACTACACAGAGAACCCAAGCACTTACAAACCTGTTAGAGCATGCTGTGCTGCTCTGGCACTCATGCTGGCATCTACATAACATACTACAGCTGGTGAAGAACGCAAAGGACAGGTATAACAATGCACTCATAATGCACATAAAGACGCTCTCAATAGATATTTCAATGTGAATGAGGTTTAATATACTTACGAAAGAATATTCTAGCAAGCCTGAGATACACATAAAAAATGACAAGAGGCTTACCTATTAAGAAACCAGAATGTGATGAGCATGTTCTGATTCAACGTACACTACAATCAACTGTGATTCCCTTCCCAAAATGAGTTCACTACGACACTCAAATTCAGCAAGGCTGGAATAGGGCTAAGACAACTATATTTAACACCAGGCCAGGCAATCCTAATGGGAAAGCCAAGAAGGAAACTGTAGGTTTTTCAAACAAAAGACCTCGGTCCAAGAGCTGGCTCAGCCACTGGCAACTATTCCCTCTGTGGTCTGTGCCATCTGAGAGGTGAGAACAATACCCCCTCAGCAGAACACCGAAACGGCCTGTACTGTTCTCACCATGGAATTGCTTTTCCTTTTGCAACACAGTACACAGCTGTTTCATCATTGTCCTTTGAGTCACAACCTTGACAAGGTAGGCACAGCATCTAGATAAGTGGAATCCAGCTCTCCTGTAGATGGGAGACCCGAGGCTAGACCTGCAGAACACTGCTGCAGCCATGCTTTAATAAGTTACTCTTCCATGTTCAGACAGAGGCTCATGATGCAGCCCAGGCTGGCCTCCAATTGCCAGGTTGGGATTAAGGTTCACACGATCTTTCTATGAAATTTTAGTCCCAATCAACTTTCCCTCTCTTCTTTAGTGATCTTCTTACATGGTAAGTACGTTTCTTTTTTGTTTGTTTGTTTTGTTTTGTTTTTTAACCAACACTGTGGGTACAGCTTAAACAGGATACTGTTCCTTAAATAACTGAAGACACACTGCCTTAACCTTTCTCATTTGATTTAATTGACAAATAAATACAAGGGGATTTTTGTGAAACCACTGACAATATAGTTAATTTTAAAGAATTTTTTCCAACTTCATTATACTTCTGGGAATGGGAGTTATACATTATTCACTCATAGGTTTAAATTTACATTTTCTCCATTTACAGAAATGTGTAAATCATTCCAATTAAATGAAGAAAATGTACAAAAATATTTCTTTTGCCCTCAGAATTCAAAATAAAGTCAAAACAACAGTTTTACATATGGAAGCATTTTACTCCAAATCCAGAACTCCAATCCTGTGAGACACTGAAAAAACACAGTGGCTCCTAAGGTAGGCAAAGCAGCAAACAGAGGGCTGCCCTTCTGGATACCCGGCTTCCCCTGTCGTCATTATTTTACCTATTCAGACACGGACACTTGTTCCCACTGGAGAGACTTCAGGTATCAAACACTGGTGGTGCATGCTGCAGTATCTCCCAACAACAAGCATCAGAAAATGACCACAAGGAAGTAAAACAACCCTAAAGACGTAGTGCACAGTGGAGCCTGGGGTCCAATAATAGTGTTTTGAGTTACATGAGACTTTTTCACAACATAGCACCTCATCAAGTATCTAGTAAACACTTCGCATTCACAAGGGTTGGGAGCCACATTCCAAGGAGATTCTGTGATTAACGTTAAGGTACCACTGCAAGACAAGCCTTGGGCAACTGGGCCCACCGCCTCACCTGCTCTAAGGGCACTACCATGGTGCTGGGACAGAAGCCAGTAGAGAGGGCAGCCGGGCAATGACTCCTGCTTACAAACTGCTCTTACATGTGCCTGCAGGACTGGGGCTACTTCTGAGCTGTCCAGGAACGCGTCCCTGCGCCCCAAATATGCTCTGCCCCTGCCTCAGCAGAGTCGGTCCAGAAAACACTAAGCAGGTCAAATTGTAGCCTATGGAGTTCTGATGTAAAAGCCAATGTACGGAAACCCAGGGAGGTTTGTTCTTCATGTAAATTTACCAAAACAATCATGCACTTTGTGAGTTCACAAGCTGGACTCCTGGCCCGAGGAGTCACTCTTTTTGTGCCGTGGTGACGGAGTGGTCTTTGTTGGAGATGGGGATGCCGTACCAGGAGAGTCGGTCCCTCCATCGGAGGTACTTGGTGAGGATGCCAGATGGGGAACCTTCTTTCTACCAAGGAATCCTCCTGCTTCAAACCCTTTCTTCCGCAACTCCACTTTATGCTCACCGTCGTCCTCTGACGACCGTTTCTTGGACTCTGGCACCCCTTCGGCTGCTCTCTGCACTTGGAACCCACTGTCTAACTCTTTCACATGCCCCAGCTCTGCCCCAGGGGACTTTCTCTCAGACACACTGCCTTCCCCTGCTGCCTGGGTTGGACCCACGTGACCGTTTTCTGGGCCCGGCCTCTCTGAGTTTCTGGCGAGACTGAGAGTCTGGAAGTCCCTGTAGCTGTGGAAGCTCTCGGTCCTCCTGGCTCGGGCTAACAAAGGGCTCTCCCGGTAAGGCCGTGTCGCCCCGTACGTGGCTGCTTCATGGATGGTTTCATGGTGCTGGAGCTGAAGGCTGAAAGACAGATTTTAAAAATGTCAGTTACGATTGTACTTCAAGGTCTCAGGAGCCTACCTCAGCAGTTAAACTGCCAACTAAAACATCATAAAACATACAAGGCATATTACTACCCACACCTCTCTATGAGAATGCATTTGTCTAGTAGACTGGATTACATACAATTACCAACATAAGTGATACCATACACACATTCACAATCAAGCAAAAAATTTGAATAGCAGGGAAAGAGGAAAACAGGCTCTAAAATTGCTCCAATAAGCAATCAATGTAACTCAATATTTGGCCCTTGGATTTCCAGAATTTGAAATGTTTTTGTCAATACGGTGGAAAAGGCAAAGTATTTCATTATACTAAGTACACACTGCTTTAATACGAAATTAGACAAGATAACTTAACCACTTTTGATTAGCACTGAACTTGAGCGATGAGAACAAAAACTCCACAAAGTATCCAATTTTGTATCCAATTGATACGTGATGGTCCTAATTCAGGGGAAAGTGTGACAGTAGTTTTTGGTTGTCAACTTGACTAGATCCGGAATGAACTATAATCCAGAAATGGAGGGCACACTATGAAAAGAATGTGCTATGCATACAAATAAAAATTTATTAATATCTGAACAATTCAAGAGCAACTAATCTGACTTCAAGCTGTACTTGAAAGTCCTAGCTTTCCCAGCTGAATGCTCACAGCATTGAGTCCACCAGGATGCACCCTCTCTCTGACCCACCTGGACTTTGAAAGTCCTAGCTTTCCCAGCTGAATGCTCACAGCATCGAGTCCACCAGGATGCACCCTCTCTCTGACCCACCTGGAGTCGGACTCCCGAAGGCGGCTGTGCTGAAGCACAGATGTGGCAGGACTGATGTTGGGGGTAGCACAGCGGGACGTGCTCAGGTCACATTGGTCTAGCAGCTTGAGCAGTTCCTCCTCAGTGGGGCCACCTGCATCTTAGGAAAGAAGCACTTGTTCACATCCGAGGTCAAAGGTCAGCTCATGACAAATATCCTCCTGTGTGGTTACATACCCTTGTCCTCACTCTTGTTGACCATGTCCATAGCTGTGGTCAGGTCCCACATCTGGATGCTGCCGTTCGTGTGGCCTGTGAACAAGTAGCGCCTTGGCCGTGAGCCCATCCTGCTGGAGCCCTCACACTCTCTCACGGTGAATGAGGATATTGTAGTGCAGTCGACAGCCTGGATCTCACAAATCCTGCAAAGACGGGATGGCTGTCGACCCAAGGAAGCAAATGCATACACTGTCTACATGAAAAATTTCCAAATGAACATGTATCTACCATAGTTTTAAAATGGTTGAAGAGAGTTGGCAGAAAAGACAAGTCTGGTTTTTCTGAATGAGAAGAGCTTCTCATACATTAGTGTGTTCTCAAGTGACAGAAAGAGATGATTTAGTCACAAAGCCATCCTGAATGTGGACGTGGACGTGTACAGAGGGAAGATGTGAGAAAACAAGGAGAAAAGCGTGGTGGGGGCGAGGGGGATGAAAAGAAAGCCCACTGACTCTGAAAAAGAAAAAGCTTCTGCACAACCTTTACAGTGTGAACCACACAAGCTCCAGAACTGTGCACAGGAGAAGCGGCTGAGCAGCAGGAAAGGCCTGAGCGGACGGCAAGTGAGAGGACAAGTGACCGAAGGGAGGAGGCGTCGGCCACGGGGGAGATGAGGCCCAGGGCCATCTGGGGGGGTAAACTTCACTATTTCCCACGCGTAAGGCCCGCTATGATCACTTGTAAAGACATGATTTCTCCTTTATTTCAGTTGGTACAACTTTGAAAAAGATTTATTTTATATGTATGTGTTAGTGACTAGACCCAGGGGGCAGAAAAGGTACTTTCTGCAAATGGAGTTATAAATGGTTGTGAGCTGCCCACCAGGGATGCTGGAAACTGAACCCAGGCTCTCTGCGAAAGTAGCAATCATAGCTCCAGCACCCAGGCACTAGTATTTTAAAAACCTGGAATGAATGTGGAAGCATCAATTTTTTGTTTTTCAGGACAATCTTTTTCATTATTCATATAATGACTAACATTTGTATTTTTAAAGTGACTTAAAATTTTAAAACATCTGTATTTGTGGTTTATTTTTTTAAAAAAATAACTGATGCTACTACATGCATGAGAACAAATATGGCTTTGCCATGGTCTCCCACCATGGGATCGAGTCCTTAGTCTATGGACGGCTTTCTGACCTACTCACTGTCAGCTCCTTCCATTTCTGTCTCCAGTGCCCTGAACTTGTTCTGTTACTATAGCTCCCTCTAGATCATAAAAATCCATCTCACTCAGAGTCTAAAATAAAAACACAGAAGAGGGCATTAAATGGAACATGGATGAAACCAGGCCTGTTAGAGCTGGAGTCCAGCTTCAAAAACAGTGGGCAGCTTCTGCACTGTGTACAAATTAACTACAGTACAAACTCTGAATTCATTTCCTAAGAACACACAATCTGTGGGATGGTTCAGGCACATTAGTCATTTTATAGAATTCAGTTATGAATTACTAATGACTACATGCAATCTTGATGAAAATAAAACCTATCCACTCTCAGAGTATATGCACGAAAACACCATGTAACGGAGACATGCCAGAGAGAGGCAGAGGGAACTTTAGAAACAGCAGCACCAGCCACATTGAAAAGAAACCCTGGGTGCTTAATGACTGCTCCTAGGAATTTTACTTGCTCACTTGTCTGACATGCAGAAGGACAAACAGCAGAACTAGGGACAATCATTTTCAAAGTGAAACAAAATGACAGGAAAGCTCATTTCTAACAATATCCCCTGTAGCCAGTGACTCTAAGGACTTCTGATCCTGTTTCTGTCACTTTACCATAAGGCACAATGCTGTGGGATGTCTTTCAGTATCCTGTGAATGTGTTGCTCTGATTGACTGATAAATAAGACACCGATTGGCCAGTAGCCAGGCAGGAAGTATAGTAGAGGTGGGATAAGCAGAGAAGAGAATTCTGGGAAGTGGAAGGCTGAGTCAGGAGATGCTACCAGCTGCTGCCATGAGAAGTAAGATGTAAAGATACTGGTAGGCCATGTGGCAACATATAGATTTATAGAAATGGGTTAATTTAAGATATAAGAACTAGATAGCAAGAAGCCTGCCACAACCATACAGTTTATAAGTAATATAAGTCTCTGTGTGTTTACTTGGGACAGAGCAGCTGCAGGAACCGGGTGGACACAAGAAAACTCCAGCTACAGCACACTCTCCAGACAATGGAACCTTAATCAGCCAGGCAACCAATGAGGAGGTCACTTAAGTTGAATTTGCATAGCTAATCAAGGATAGTATTAGAATTTAGTACATCTGTCTGCCATGAAATCCACTTATCACCATTAAAATTAGACAACAACAACAAAAAATCTCCAAAGACAAAAGCAGAAAAGCAAGTCCCAACAGCACTCAAGACCAGAGTGGCATCCCTGCTGTATGAGCGCAGGCACAGTGAGACAGGCCATTCCAGGGGAGAGTGAGGACAAATGTGAACTGAGACACAGCTGCTAACTGGGAGCTATGGCAGGTGTGCAGGTCACATGATCATCAGCCAAGCATGACCTTCCTTCTGTTCTATGTAGAGATGGTCAGGAAATCTGAGAGACACAGTAATGTAGATAACGTTTGTGCATGATGGGAGACGTTTAAATTCAAAGGTTTGTTCGCTTTTCTATGGTGCTCTCAGTCGGTTACATCCTGAGTCAATGAAGATTCTGAGTTTCACCTTTCTAGTAGTTAGCTAGCACAGAACTTTTGTTTCAATGTGGTTAGTGCATTCTTCCACCTCTAACAAAGGCAACTTCTGAATACACAGATCTTTCTGTGAAGTGTTACCTTTTTCCAGTGGATGACAGCCTGACAAACAGCTTGTTAGTGATGGGAACAACTTTCTGGATAAACACTTGTTGATCATCTCGTTCTCCAAAAGGTCCTATGTCAGAAAACAGGAAGGCCAGACTGGATGAGAAACGGTTTCCTTTACAAAAGCATCTTATTTCTAACACTCTCTCCCCAAACAACTGTCATGCCTGTTGCTGTGGCACAAGCCCTAAATCAATGTCAATGTCCATCTACACTAAATTTTACAATAGAAATATGTAACATTTGTTTTTTTAAAGTATTTCTTTCAGGGTGTGTGTGTGTGTGTGTGTGTGTGTGTGTGTGTGTGTGTGTGTATGTGTATGTGTCTGTCTGTCTGTCTAACAGTATGTGAATGTGTGAGTGTATCTGCATGCATGTGTGTCTGAGTGTGTCTGTGTGGGCATCTAGTTGTGTCAGTATACCAGTGTACGTGTGTGTGTGTGTGTGTGTGTGTGTGTGTGTGTGTGTGTTAGTTAGTGTGCCACATGTGAGTACAAGTCCACAGAGGCCAGAAGGAGGCACTGGATCCCAAGAAGCTTCCCTCTGTGCACGCTGGGAACTGAACTCATGTCTTCCAGAAGAGCAGGGAGTATTCTTCATTGTTAAGCCGTATCTTCAGTCCCACAATACTTCAAAACTGTATTTCATGCATTAAAGATGTATAAGCTGATGGTAATCGTTCTTGAAGGAGCTGCAGGAACAGTACCAGAAGGCCCCTTTGGTCCCTTTGGCTTAGATTCTGACAACCCAGACAGAGGCTTGGGAACACGGCCTTGATCATTAGCTCCAACAGGTCAAGAGCAGATATACACTAAGTCACTTCATGTATCCCTACTACTGTTTTGAAAGCCTACAAGCAGAAATGTAACATCTTCTGAAGATTAACTTCAAAAATAGAATGTAATGGTGCTAGTGAGATGCCTCCACCATTAACGGCACTTGTCACCAAGCTTGATGACCAGAGTTGGATTCCCACACCCACACAGCGGGAGAGAACTGACTCCATGTGTGTGCTCTGGCAAGAGTGAGCACAAGCACACCAACGCCCACTCAAGTGCACACACACAAAATGTAATGTTTTTCAAAGAATTTAAGTAATCAGAAGCCTCCATCAACCACATTGCTCCTTCAGTGTTTTTCTATTTTCTCAGGACACCAAGTAAAGAAATAATTTTGCATCAAGTTCCAGAAAACCACCAGCAGCTGCCACCTAGCAGGCGTCAGCACACGGTGCCCAACAGCACGTCGTCCAGGGCTCCTGGACGACGAATTCTTCAGTTTGAAATGTTTGGACTTTTATAATTTCCACATCCAGAATGAGACACCTTGAGGACAGGACATCAGTCTAAACAAAGATCTAATAGGATGAAGGGAACCAAGTTGCACTGTGCGGAATTTTTCACCTTTCACACAGGGCTGAAAGAGCTGCAGATGACTGGGATGTGGACTTCTGGACTATGGACGCTCAGCCTACTTGGGGCTGCACTCAAAGGTTTTCAATATAAAAATGAAAGGCTTTGGCTGGAGAGATGGCTTAGAGGTTAAAAGCACTTGCTGCTCTTGTAGAAAACCTTCGTTCAGTTCCTAGCTCCCACACAATGGCTCACAACCATATGTAACCCCAGTTCTGGAAAGCAGCTGCCCTCTTCTGTCATCCAACAAATAAATATAAAATAAAACATAAAGATAAGACATAAAATAAAAATACATCATTTTTTAAAAAATGACTCAATTATTTCTCCTCTATTATACTGGGCAAGGAAGGGAAGACTGAACCAAACTATAAATCCTGCCCTGAGAAACTGGGGAGATTAATAATTCTTTCTTTACTGCACTCTAATAGAAGCTTTTTCATAAACAGTATGTGGCACACACAAGCTTCCACAAAACAAGTTCTTTGTTGTTGCTGACGTGCTGAGGAAGCAGGCTGACACTGAGTTACCTCCCCAGCCTTCATCTCACATGCATGGGCATACCCACTCACAAAAGGAACAGTGGCATGTTCATCGCAGGTGGTAAATGCTGGCTCTGTGCTTCCTAGGTGCTACATAAGGAAAGCAACCATCATCATCCCCATTTCACAGATGAACAGTACGCAGACTGAGAATCAGGCTAACCACACCTCTTTTGCTGGGAGCAGAGTACAGTGATGTGCACAGGCTGATCAAACAACTCCAATTCCATAACAACGTTGACTCTTCCCAGCTTCAATTTTATTCTCAATAATTGTTAAAAACAAAAGAAAAACTGTAAAGTTTCAATTATGCACAGCAATCAATCACAGCATTAGTTACAAACAAATCTAGCTGGTAGAGATAAGACTTAAAGGAGGAAATGCTAGTAAGAGGAAATTGTTTATCTTAACTTCTTAAATAGTAACAAATGTTTCAATAATGTAATTTGTGAATTCACAGAACTAATAAGGCAACTACAGGGACTGGGAAGACTGCTGCATCAGTAAAGCACACAGACCTGAGCTCACATCCCAGAGTCCACAGGAACAAGCCAGGCCAGGGCTGTGTGTAAAATCTCCATGCTGGAGGCAGAGACAGGCAGATCCCGGGAGAGCACTGGCCAGCTAGTCTAGACTGTTTGGTGAGTGCCAGGCCGGGAGAAACCCTGTGTCAGCATCGTTCTGAGGTCAGCCTACACCTACACACACACACACACACACACACACACACATACACACACACACACACACTTACTTATATATACACACATTAAAAAAATACTTTGTTTGAATGACTTTCAAAAATAAAACACAAAATTCCCATGATAACCCCAGTCCTAGATTTCCATCTTGGAAGATGCCTACCTATGTCATTTCCAGAGGAGTAGCTGCCATGGCTTTCTGTCTCCTCCAAGGACAGGATCTTGAATGACGCTAAAGGAGTGGAGCCTGGCTGAGTGGAGATCATCCCTCTGAACCGTGTCACTGTCCACGTACGGACATGGTTGTTGTCGGCACATACTAGGAAAGGACACAGAGTCACCACACCACTCCGAAACATTGCAACTTCTACAGTAAGCAGATCATAGTACACTTTAAAAGGCACATTTATCTGAAAACTGTACTCAATTTGTTCTAGTTAACCAGAGTGGGAGAACTGGGCCTGGGAAGATGACTCGGCAGGTAGACACTTGCCACCAAGCCTGACGGCCCGAGTTCCCTCTCCAGGACTCATACGGTCAAAGGTGAGAACTGACTCCTGTAAGGTGCCCTCTGACCTCCACACACAGGCTGTGGCATGTGCAAAAATACGTACATGCATACACAGAAGACCAATAAATAAATAAAATAATAATGTTTTAAAGTTAGAGAACCAAATATAATTCTCTTGTTGCAAACACGACAGCATTTAAAGAAGACTGTGAGTGAGTTCCTTTAGGAGGAGCCAGGTGTGGAGGGAGGCATGGCATCAGGCCAGCCTGGGAGACATATTAAGTGCAGGCCAGCAAGATCTCATTTGAAACAAACAATAAAACCAAGACATAAACATGGAAAGTTTCTAAGTTTGAGAGAGAAGTGCTTTATGTCACTCAGACACTGACCAGCCTAAGCCAGGAGTGGCTGAAAACTGGTGACCAGCACTTTTCAAATATCTTATAGGAACCTGTTATTTATTGCTCATTCATAGTCACATTAGAGTCTATACTAGAGCGGGACCTTATTTCTATTAAAAAAAAAAAAAGTATGCATTAATACACATATTCCAATTAGGCTTTTAAAATCTTTTAATTAAACCTTTTAATTATTATTTGCATTCGTTAGGAGGGTGATTTATGAGACAGGGTCTTTCTACGTAGCCCTGGCTATTCTGGAACACACCGTGTAGATCAGGCTGGCCTAGAACTTACAGAGATCTGACTATCTCTGCCTTCCAAGTTCTGGGATTAAATGTGTGTGCCACAACATCTGGCTAATTTTTTTTAATGTGAATGTCCGTCATGTCATGTGTGCCTACCCTCGGAGACCAGGAGGGGGTGTCAGGTCCCCTGGAATTGGAATTACAGGCAGTCATGAGCTATCTGATATGGGTGCTGGGACCAAACTTGGGTCCTCTGGAAGACAACAAGCATTCCTAAGCATGAGCCCTCTCCATAGCCCCAGGGTGTATTTAAGTTCTGACTAGGAATACGATGGTGAGGTACTTCCTAACCTCGCTCCACACTTTTGTTCTAAATGGGCACGCTTATTACAAAGATATACCCCAAAACATGAAACCATTCAGGCAGGAAGTATATTTTTTTGCTTGGTTTAACAAGAAAAACAAAAAACTAACTTGCCATTTGTAATGATTTTTAAAAAGCATCTGTAAATACTAGGAATGTAAAACTTCTACACAGAAATCACAATTCTATCCATTTTGTATTTTAAAGGACACTGTAGGAAGTAACTTCAGTGAATACCAATAAATAACCAATCTGCATGCTGTAGTAGTAACAGAATCCTCAGTTCTCAGAGACCACAGTGAAGAACAGGAGGCGCGGGAAGGTGTTTAACCAGTCTCCTGGGAAATGGCCAAACTCAGCAGGACTGAGAAGATAAGTAATTGAAGTGATTCGGGAGATCCAAGTGTCCAAGACAGAACTCTGCCTAAACC
This sequence comes from Onychomys torridus, assembly GCF_903995425.1. NCBI lineage: Eukaryota > Metazoa > Chordata > Mammalia > Rodentia > Cricetidae > Onychomys > Onychomys torridus. Next base: position 6,616,651 of record NC_050453.1, on the reverse strand, counting down.
ATCCTGTGAAGACTCATTTCAAACACTAGGAAGTTCACCACAGTAGCATACGGCTGCATTTATGCCAGTAGCCACCAGGGGGCAGAAGGGATGAGAACACAGAACAATACAGACTAGTGCTTAAACTGGGCATTTTTCTTAACAACTTATTCAGACCAATATGTAACATTCCATGTTGAAATATGAATTATTTTAGGCATTGCTTTGGCATCACACCCTACACTAACATAGCCACCAACACAGTTATGAGGCTCTCAAAGCACTGCCCTTTAACCAGCATGGCACGGCTAAGAGCTTAGTGTCACAAGACACAGAACATTTCCAGCATCTTTGCGTAAAGAGCCACACTCAAGTGCTGAGAGTAGAGCGCAGGACACAAGTCTGCAGCTGTAGAACTGATCTGGAGAAGACAGGCAGACAGTAACAACCACATGGTAAGCCTGTGAAGAACACACAGGAGACTAGCACACATGGTAGTTAGCTTTACATAGACTGGGAGATCTGATTGAGGAGGTGTGTGTGATTCTGGAGGACAAAGGGGAAATGTGTGTGAGTCTGGAGGACAGAGAGGAAATGTGTGAGTCTGGAGGACAGAGAGAAAGTATGTGTGAGTCTGGAGGACAGAGAGGAAGTGTGTGAGAGTCTGGAGGACAGAGAGGAAATGTGTGTGAGTCTGGAGGACAGAGAGGAAATGTGTGAGTCTGGAGGACAGAGAAGTGTGTGTGAGTCTGGAGGACAGAGGGGAAGTGTGTGAGAGTCTGGAGGACAGAGAGGAAGTGTGTGAGAGTCTGGAGGACAGAGAGGAAGTGTGTGAGTCTGGAGGACAGAGAAGTGTGTGTGAGTCTGGAGGACAGAGAGGAAAATGTGTGGAGTCTGGAGCAAGAAGTGTGTGTGAGTCTGGAGGACAGAGGGGAAGTGTGGTGAGAGTCTGGAGGACAGAGAGGAAGTGTTGATGAGTCTGGAGGACAGGGGGAAGTGGTGAGCAGTCTGGAGGACAGAGGGGAAAGTGTGGAGAGTCTGGAGGCACGAGGGGAAAGTGTGTGACAGAGTCTGGAGGTACAGAAGGAAGGTGTGGTGAGAGTCTGGAGGGCAGAGAGGAAATGTGTGTGAGTCTGGAGGACAGAGGGGAAGTGTGTGAGAGTCTGGAGGACAGAGGGGAAGTGTGTGAGAGTCTGGAGGACAGAGGGGAAGTGTGTGAGAGTCTGGAGGACAGAGAGGAAGTGTGTGAGTCTGGAGGACAGAGAGGAAGTGTGTGTGTGTGTGTGTGTGTGTGTGTGTGTGTGTGTGTGTGTGTGTAGGGGGGGGGTTTAGTCTGGAGGGCAGCACAACCAAACAAGTATGTGGAAACCTAGACTTGTCAAACAAAATGAACCAGAGCAAAAAAGTCTAAGGCACTTTTAAAAACAGAAAAGCCAATAGCTTAGAGTCTCATGATCCAAAGAATGTAGATTGGCTCTAGGACAATATTTAGAAGGTAAATAAATGTAGACTTCATACTACATAGGAAAGCCAGTGGGATTCCGATCTAGATTGTATTTCTACAGGGTCTGGGATGAGCTGTCCAGGGGACCTGCCATGACCCAGGGGAGAAACGACTTGCGTCACTGGATGAGGGAACCGGAGAGATCAGTTCTGCAACACACATGGCAGCAAGAACCATTTACTGGTGTACTGGGTACATTCGGGTTAAAAGCAAGGGGGAACCCAGGGGAATCCCAAATTTTGAGTGGAAGTAAATAGATGGTGATGCTCTACATTACGGTGGCTTCTCAGTTCCCTATCAATGATAAAAATCTCTACATTGCCCAGGTTTGACTTGGGCTACCTGTTGAACATACTACATGAGACACAGAAGCAGGACAGAAAAGTTTGCAACTCTAGGTGGAAAAGGCAGAGCAGGACTGAAATGTATGCTACTGACAAATAGATCATCAGGGAACATACAGAGAACAGAGGCTAAGAAAGCAGTCTCAGACGAGCAAGGAGCCAGAACTGGAAGGGAGAAAAGGACCAGTGGCCTCGGGTGAGCGCTGCTTCATAAAAGCACACGTGGACCAGTGAGTGCTGACAGAGGTTGAGCTGTTCACTCACTCCTGGGTAGGTGCCCAACTCTGCCCAGCATTCACTGAGAACACAAGATCTTTTAGTGCTGTTCAAACAAACACAGCCAGCATATGAAAATGATGCTCATGAACACACAGAGGGCAGGGTTCCTCAAAAGCATGTGCTACAGACAACTCACAACTGAAATGTCACCACATCTGGAAATCATCTAGGAATTCCTTGCATGAATTCCTTCTATGGAATTTTACCTTGTTAAAAAAAATGGCCCTCGCCAGGCGGTGGTAGCACACGCCTTTGATCCCAACACTCGGGAGGCAGAGGCAGGTGGATCTCTGTGAATTTGAGGCCAAGCCTGGGCTACAGAGTGAGTTCCAGGACAGGCTCCAAAGCTACACAGAAAAACCCTGACTCGAAAAACAGAAAAAAGAAAAAAAAAAAGTGGCCCTTATTAAGCTATGAAACTAAGATGTAATATTTATTTTATTATCTAAATATTTAAAGTTCTGTGATTATAGGGAACTTATTATAAACACAAAATGTTATTTTCTTCAAATAATTTTTAACATTTTATACCCAACTATCAAAATATACCTCTAAGTCTATAACTTTAGCTTAAAATTGAAGATAACCAAAAAAAATTACATTGAAGTTCAAACCTAGAAAATCTAGTCAGCAGTAATCTGATATGCATCTTGGCATAGGCAGGAACTATCAGAGAATAAGCAGAGATGCGCTATGTCCTAAGTTTACATACAGTTCATCCAGGCCAAGTCAAAGTCACAAGCCTTCTGTCACAAGCCCAGCATAAACCCCAAGGAAAGCAGACAGCCTGAGGCAGGCATCACGGGAGTCCTGTGTACCTGACACCAGGTGCTTCTCGGACAGCATGATCTTCGTGACGGGGCTGCGGTGCACCGTGAAGGTCTGGAAGAGCTGCGGCCCTGACCCGACAGTCTCCGGGTGCTGCACTATCACTCGCACGGCTCCAGAGCTCGTACCGTAGGCGATCTCGATCCAGTTTCCGCTGACACCTAGGAGCCACAGTAAAGCAGTGTGTTGTAACGATTCAAAGAAAGCTGTACTGCAAGGCTCCCTGCGATGACAGAGGCAGAGTGGGAGTCCGAGCACACGACCAAACCACTCACAAACACACCCGAGACCACTCAGCCGTCACAAAGTCTGTACTTCTTTGTAAGTCTTCCTGGACCCTTCATTCCACAATAGAACTGCTCCCGCCCCACCCTCTTGCACTGTCTTAGGTAGCAGGAATCTTAACAGGTCTTATTAATTAATAAGAACAAACCTGAGGCCAGGTATTGGGGTGAATGCTGGAAGTTCAGAGAGGCAGAACAAGCCACAGCTACCTCACCTCACCAGTTCCTCAGCTGGTCTTGTTCTGGTTCTCTGAGTTGCTGTGGCAGTTACACGCTAACTCTATATTCACGTCTACCTACCTCTGCTCCTTACTAACAGAAATTGAGTCGCCGGTGCTTCAGAACGCCTGAGACAGCACTGACTCAGTACAGATGAGAAAACTAATAACCTGCTGTGCCAGGCCTACCAGGGAAACAGCATCCCCACAGCAGCGTTTCGTGGGACTTATGGATCTGAGTGGCTGTGGCTTTTTCCTTTGCTACAGTACTGAGCCACCCTTGAGTGACCAAGTATCGCCTACACAAGCAGTCCCAGACACCACTAAGTGGGTCAGGCACACCACCTGCAATGCTCAACCACACTGCCGACTCATTTTTATTTTATGTGTATGGCTGCTGCTTCACCTGCACGCATATCTGTGCCCCAGCTACATGCCTGGTATCCTTGGAGCCGCAAGAGGGTGCTAGATCTCCTGGAACGGGATTATAGACAGCTGTGACCTGTCATCTCAGTACTAGAGACAAAACCTGAGTCCTCTGGAGGAGCAGGGAGCAGCGAGCACTGAGGCTGAGGCATCATCCCTGCCCTCATAGCTTTTCTTAAATAGGCGCCACATGGCACCACCAATGGAAAGACAGACAGGATCTTGCTGGCCTGCATTCTACCAAGCTTCACGGGTAGAGAACTGTGGGCTTTCCCTCATTCACCTGAAACACCTACCAGTCAAAGGAAAGAGCTCAAAACAGGGACACTCCAGCCAAACAGACGCCATTCTCATGCCTCCAAAGTCTTGCCAACATGAGGAAGGACTTTGATTTCTAAACTTTCCAAGTTCTACCTTAGTGTAAATCAGATTGGGGTGGGAATCCATACTTCATTACACTCGTTCTAGAGCAGAGCACAGCAAGCTTTCTCTAAAGGGACAAGTAGTAATGAAGTCTTTCAACTTCCGCCTCCCACACTGCGTGTAACCACCTGTCAGTTCATCACCGAAAGCAGCGAAGGACAGCGCAAAGAACTACTGAGAAAAGGAGGAGGAGGGAGGAAGAGAGGGCTAGCATGTATAACAACCCATGGTTTGTGGTCCCCAGACTAGAAAAATAGGATTGAAATTTGACTCAAACTTCAGCCATTTCAGCATGCATTATCATTCTTTAGTACTGATGATTATTTTACCAAATAAATTCAGTAAAATACCATGTACAAGCATCACACTCAAGCACATGGTCTGTCCCCAGGTACATGTTAACATGTTAATATTTCTCATCATTCCTTCATTACAAGGCATCTTCCAGAATAGTAAACTCTAAATATACGCAGTCTCAAGAACCCCCGAGGCTGGCCATGTACTGACTTGTTTTGGGGGTGAGGTAAACACTCAGCGCAGTGATGGCATCATTGGAGGGGTCGTGATAGAGTTCAGTGACAAGGAGGTCGTTATCCTTCATGCGTAATGGGAACTTCTGCATGTCTGTAGACGAGAACACGTGTAGTCAGAACTAGAGGTGAGGTCTGGGTGTCCTCATGTAGAAAGCATGCTGGACACTCACCTATGTAATATATCGATCCGTTGTTGCATCCCAGGAGAAGGAAGGAGCCTGCAGTGTCATAACTGGTTATGGGAACAACATCCTGCACCTGATGCAGTAAGATTATTATTACACGTTAGGAAACATCCTTTCTAGTTTCTCTTCCAATGTTCTCAAAACACTGATTCCTTTGGGTATTTAGGAAGGCTTAGATCATGAACTGTCTTTAAGCTCCAGTGAAATGAAAAACACCCACACAGCTTTGAAGATACATGTTTTAACATGTCTGCATCCCATAGCAGCCCATACTCTCTGAAGTCAGATGCATCATGTCCTCTGCAAGTGATCATATCACAGATCCCAAAACTAGAAGACCAAGGCAAACTTCCCCCTTTCCTCCTAACTCACTCATGTACACTAAAGTGCAGAAGCCACACAGTGCATAATCAGGGCTAGTGAATAGCACAGGTGATTTTGAGACAGAGTGCAGCTGCCTGACAACCTGTTACAATTTCTTCAAGTGGACAGCATCCTGCTTTTACTGTCCTTACTAAAAATTCTTCCAGGAAAGGGCAGAGGCAGGCTCCCGTGTGAATTGTTTTCCAGGTACTAGAATTAAATAGTGCCTCTTCAAAGCAATCAGTCTGCTTTGCAAACAAGTAACTGTGAATCCAAAGACTTAAGTTACCACAAAAAATAAAACCAAGGAAACCAAGTGGCGGCAGCAGGCAACAGGATTAAATGTCTACGGCCAGGCCAGAGGGCATGTCCAAGTCCCCAATGGCCTAATGGTGTTGTGAAGCCGGGAGTCAGGAGGCCAGGCCAGACGCCCCAGCAGTGAACTCCACACGCAGGCCAGCCCTTCTCATGCTTCTTTCCAGCAAGGGAAGAGCTATGCGTGTTCTGTTTCACGCATGCACTTTCTGTGCTGCGGCTCCTCTAACAAAGCATGCACTCAACTCGAGGAGCCTGTACACCTCCGACAGAGAAGGGACAACCAGAAGATAATTCTGGAATGTCAGGCACAGAAGCAAGGTGTGCAGTATGATCACAGGAGAGGGGAGAGAGTGGCACCTCAACAGAGGTCAGGAGAGAAACCAAAGAGCAGCAGAACTCTGGGAATCCACACAAGAAGAGCAAGGCAGAGCTGAGCCCCTGCCCACTCTAGCTACACAGCAGGCACCAGGAATTAACGATTCCTCTGAGCTCTTCACACACAGGACCCTCTGCTCTGCACACATCATTGGAGTTCTAGTCAACGAGCTACACTAGGAAAGTCTCTGCAGACAACACCAGCATCTCACCTCAATGCTGGGTCAGGCCTCTCAGAGGATGTGGCAGCATCTCATGCAGCTTCTGTCTCTGCCAAGGCTTCCGAGCTGAAGTAAAGCTGTCTAAGAGTAAAGGCAGCTTTGCCTGCCACTCACCAAGCTCTGGCCCCAGCTGGCTGGATCGCTCCAGCTCCAGCACTACACAAGAACTTCCTCCACACCTACACCAGGGTCTCCAGAGCAGGGAGCAAAGGGGTCAGGCCTAGACTCCGCTTTGGAGTCACTTTTTGCTAAGAATGGTAGCAGCCTAGAGCTCCTAAGGCTCATCTCAGGGAAACACTATCTGCTGGTCTGCAGGGAGAGCCCTCCCCTCCCCAGGTCCAGCCTACTCCACAAGGGCGCAGAGTTTGCTCTGGATTACTCAAGGTCAGTGGCTCCTCCTCAAGCCCAGCCTCCACTGCTGAGCCATCGCGGAAGCCATTTTCACGGAGTCTCTACCCCACAATGCACATAGGAAATACTCGCCCATCTGTTAAGAGGCAATGTATGTATACCCCACTCCTGCTTTCCAGGACAAACATCCACAGGACTCTCCATGTTCTGATATGAGAATAAAGCGTGTAATCAATCTTTGCTTGAATCTATCTTTTTAGTGTAAGTCTAAATTTCCACTCAAAGGACTTGGGAAATGATGGTACTTAGGCTGAGCTCCCTATCTGACAACACTTATGAATGCTTTATACTAACCTTCCGTGACATCATGGCGTATGTGTGCGCTATGCTGTATGAGAAGGGAGAGATTAAATTAACAAGGAGTAAGAAATAAAGCCCAATTGGTTATCTCAACTAGATTGGTTTTTTATAACATTTCATCAGCATTTTATGAAGGCACAGTTGAGATGCTGATAGAAAACTATGAATTTTACAATGTTTTTGACAGTTAACTGTGGATACGAAGCTTAGTGAGTCATCTAACTAACATGTCAAATCCATCCTGACTGTACATTTAAAGTAAAGAACTCAGGGATTGCCCTGTGCACTTCCTCTGCTATTTGTGGCCAGAATGTTGCTAAAGGCCAACTCAGAACCTAGTCAACTAGTGCTCCAGCAGTCCTGGGAGCCAGCCTGCAGTCAGAGCTGTCTCCTGGGATCAGCAGACAGGAGGCTGAGGCTACACAGCAGGCCATCTCTGAGATGCACTAGGGAGAAATCCAGCTGGGTTCTAAAGCTCGTTTGCTGCACGGGTGCACAACTTTCCCAGGGTCTTTCTGAAATGTACAACAAATCCTTATGTCAGATGTGGTTTTCAGCATGCATGCTCCAGGCATGAAGAATCAGGTGATACACAGACAAAACACCCAAGGCCAAGACTAGCACAACATCCCGGCTCCAGTCTGGATCTCAAAGCTAGGAAAGCCTTTATGCTCAGTTCTGATATCAGAAAAGCCAAGACGACAAGGCCGCGCTTCCATGTGTGGACAACGTGTAACACAAGTGACAGAGCACAACTCCCCTCACTCACGTTCTTCTCTGCTGTGGACATTGATCTGTATAAATAAAATGCTGATTGGCCAGTAGCCAGGCAGGAAGTATAGGCGGGACAAGGAGAGAGGAGAATTCTGGGAAGTGGAAGGCGAAGGCAGGGAGATATGGCCAGCTGCGGCCATGACAAGATGTAAGGTACTGGTAAGCCACAAGCCATGTGGCAACGTATAGATTAATAGAAATGGGTTAATTTAAGATAGAAGAAGTAGATAACAAGAAGCCTGCCACGGCCATGCAGTTTGTAAGCAATGTAAGTTTCTGTGTGTTTACTTGGTTGGGTCTGAGCGTCTATGGGCCTGGCGGGTGAGAGATTTGTCCTGACTGTGGACCAGGCAGGAAAACTCTAACACTTCTCTGCAGGGCACCAGCAGCAGGAGACTCCTGGCGACTCTCCCTTCTGCATCCACCCATGTCAGTGACTCTCCACGTTCCTGGGCCTACGACCTTCACACCGACAGCCACTGCGGTGCCTCTACTCCATTTAGTGTAACCCCTTCTATGCAAACCTGACTTCTGCATCTTCACTGAAACTCACACAGCTTCCCAGACTATCACCCCTTAACTGAGACTCATCCAGGGTTACTAGCTCCCTAGTTCCTCAGTCCTAAGATCTCAGCAATGTTCGTTCCTCCAGAACCTCATGTCAATCATGTCACATCCTCCCCCAGCCTGTAACTTTGAAATCCACCCTTCACCTCTGCTGAGTACCTTGTCATCTGGCTGGGCTTACTTGTACCTGTTTTCTATTCCTGATGCCTACATGCTCACCCAGATGCCCCTAGGGCTCCCATTCATCAGTATGTATGCTGGGTTCACTTCAAGGCCAGCAACGTACCGAAACCTTGGCTGCACAAATGTAACAGACGCAGTACTTGCAGGTCACTTCCACTCCACCATCTCTAGACTTGCTAGCATTTCTAACATGGATGCTATTGCACCAGCTGAGCTCTGCATTGTTAGGAACAGTCCGGGAAGATGTCAATCCTGTTCTGGAATGCTCTCAGTCCAGCTGGCTGAATCTATGGATTCACAACCCAGGGATATGGAGAGCTGGATGCATTTTCAAGCCAGCTCAATAAGAGATTCACCAGGCTGCAGTGTGAGAATGGTCCCAACCCCTCACTGCCACCACTCTCTTCCCAATTTCTTCCAAGTTATCAACCTGCTTACGTTCCCTCCAGTCCCCTGATAACCCGTTTCTTTCCCGAACTGCCTTCCCAGAGCTTCTTTGTTATCTTGGTCCAACAACTCTGCCATCATTCTATTTTCTCAGCTCGTGGTGCACATGCTGCACTCACCTAAACAAAACACTACACTTGCTTGTCCCTGCTCCTGTTCCAGTTCCAGTTCTCAGTACTAACAGATCACTTGGCCCATGAATTCTTGTGGTCCTTGGTAACACACTCCCACATACTCTCCTTCCTCACCATCTGTCCCAGAGAAGGGAGGGTCTGGATAGCCTCTCTAGCTGAGCTCTGCATCCCACACCTTCCTCACTTCTGCAGAAAAAGTCACACTCCATCCTTCCAACTCCAGTGCTTTCTCTGTAGCTCCCCTCTCCACCTACACCATGCTCAAGCTTCTCCTACCCTAGAAAAAACAAAAAGCATCGTCCCTTAAGTATAGTTAGCTTAGAAAGAGACCAAAAAACAAAAAACAAAAAAACTCAACAAACAAACAAAAATCCTTGAAAATCTTTCTTGACTTTCACATTATTACTTCTGAAGCCCTTAATTTCTTCCCCACTTTTTCCAGAATCAACTGTCAGCCATTTTTTCAGTCTGGTCTCATTCTCCTTAAGCCCTGGAAGGTGTTTTTAGCTGACTACTTATTATCTCTGAACAGCCTATGTCCAGACTCAGCTATGATTTCACTCAATAAATGAAGTTTGCTTGATTCCCATGCACACAACATAGCTCTTAAAAATCTCAGGGAAATGGAAACAAAAATTGCCAAGACTCCGTTTATAACTTATCATTATATAAATAAAACAAACTCCCTTTAAATAGTAAGATTTCTATCATTATATAAATAAAACAAACTCCCTTTAAATAGTAAGATTTCTATGTAGAAACAAGTCTCCCATTGGCAGGACGTACTCACCATTGGTGGGAATTCTGTAAGAAGGGGCAGTTAGCATGAAACTGTGTTTACTTCATAATGAGCATTAATTGAGACTAACCTGCCAATGCTGAGTGACAGCATTCCACACTCCCACTTTCCCTGTATGACTTGTGGCCACCAACTGGTTCCCAATAAAGAAGAGGGCATCTACAGGAACACCAAGACTGAACACACCTTAAATGCCAAAAGCAAACAGACATTAATCAGGCACCATTTTTATAACCAGCTACAACCTAGATTAAAAGCATCTTTTGGTTACTGACTTAAGCCTACCGACTGTGCTCTATGCTCAATAGGGACCAGAAATAAGGCAGAACCTCAAAGTTTTTAAGCCATTCCGAAACTCTTGAAGCAGAGGGGACTGACTGCCCAGCAATCTCCCATAGATGTAAGACCAGCAGCCCATTCAAAGTTCTAAAGCAAACTGAAGAAAGCCATGGGACCAGAGAGATGGCTTAGGAGAAAAAAGTGCAGACCGTGCAGGCCTGACAACCTGAGTTAGAGCCACAAAACCTACAGTGGAAGAAAAAATGGACTCCCCAAAGATTGCCTTGACATCAGATGCACCATGACCTATGCTCATACTGTATTCACATATACTCACATATGTTAAATGTCAGAAATAAAGCAGTAAGAAAAATGGGCAAAGCCAAAACTTCAGAATAAAATCTGAGAATGTCCTGCCGGGAACATCTCCTCTTACACATTTAAGTGTCTGTATAAATACATATTAGACACATGACTACAACACCTGCCAACCAAGACAAAGCTATAAGATACATAAACCACCACTACCGCCCTTTGACAAAAACAGGTAAAGAAATAAACTGCACCAATGCAGAGAGTGGCAATCCCACATCATACAGTTATTTACACAGCCGTACTATGGTTCTGAGGCAGGCCAACTTTTCAAACTGCACTTGGTCCTGCGGCAGAAATTAAAGCAAGCTGATTTTCCTCTGGAGATGGTGAGGTTTGGAAAATCAAGGCCGACACTGTGAACGGTCTCAGGAACTGAAAGTGTCACTCTCACTTAGGCTCAAGGATGCTGACCACTGTCCACAGGGAAGGCAACAGCCTGAGCTATGACAACCTCCAACCAGCCTCTCGCATACAATACCGCCTGCAGCGACAGTCCTGGAGTCTCGCCTGAGCTGTGAGGCAGAGGTTCGGCCCTGGGAGAGCCATTATGGAGCCACCAGCCCAACAATGAATGTTCTCTGGATGGTGTTGTCAGATTCCAAAGGACAGCACACACTGGCACGGGCCCAGCTCCTACTGCGGCTCCCTATCCTGCTAGTCTCCGGCAACAAACTGAGGAGTAAATCTCCACTCACCAGCACTGAAAGGAGATGTTCCTAACTAACTTCCTCTCTGTTTACTTAGCGGCAGTCTCAGGTCTCTGGATGAATAAACACCATGACCAAAGCAAGGTGGGGAGGAAAGGATTTATTTCATCTTACAGCTTACAGTCCCACATCCCACAAGTCAGGACAGGAACCTGTATGTAGCAGCTGATACAGAGGTCTTGGAGGAATGCTGCTTACTGACTTGTTCCTCATGGCTTGCTCAGACTGCTTTCTTATATACTGCAGAGCCACTGCCCAGGGATGGCACTACCTGTAGTGACCTGACCCTTCACATCAATCACCAATCAAGAAAATGTACCACAGGCTCACCCACAGGCCAACCTGGGCATGTGGCAGGGGCATTTTCGCAACTGAGGTTCTGTCTTCCAGAATGACTCCAGATTGAGTCAAGCTGACATAAAAAGAGCCAGCACAGCAGTGTGTATTTAATGTTAAAATGTGTTTTCTAACAAACTGAAGGAGAAAGTGATACCATCAACCATGATAGAATAAATGGTATGTATTCAGTTAGTCCACACTTTAAAATACTAACAGCAAAATTGGATAAAATACAAGGTGACAGTTTGAAGCAATGTTCAACAGGCATCAGAGGATTCAAGATACGGGCCACTGTCTTCCTGCTGCCAGGATTCCCATCACCATACTGAGATGAACACTGTGTGGTGAGACACACACATACACACACACACACACACACACACGGGAATTGCACAGGGGTTTCGCTAAGGTCCCATCACCATATAGAGATGAACAATGGGTGAGGGCTGAGGGATAGACATAGAAAAAACTCTGTCTTTCTACTTCCAGGATCCCCATCACCATACAGAGGTGGACACTGAGGGTGGAGGGACACAGAGTTGCCCAGGGTTTCACTAAAGACATCCCAGGAATGAGTGAAGGAAGGTGCTGTGAGTGTGTGGACTGGTGAGAAGTCCCAAGAGCCACAGCAGATAAGGTGCCATCTCACAGTGACATGTCTTGCTTGAAAACCTCAGACACTCACTGAGAGGAAGCAAGGAAGGGAGAGAGGGAGAACGTGGAGAAAGAGATTTGGTATTTGGCATAGTGTTCCTCAAAAATCAGTAAGACAAACCTAATTCAAGGAAACCATCAGATTGAATTTTTATAGCTGGTAACAAATACTAAGTTTCAGCTGGGCAGTGGTGGTGCACGCCTTTAATCCCAGCATTCAGGAGGCAGAGCCAAGTGGATCTCTGTGAGTTTGAGGCCTGCCTGTTCTACAGGACAGGCACCAAAATACGCAGAGAAATACTGTCTCGGGGAAAAAAAAAGAAAATTTTTCAAAGCTTCGTGTTATGGGATATTTGTACACTGTGTGAAGGTGTATTACTGTGAATAGTGTAATAAAAAGCTGAATGGCCAATAGCTAGGCAGGAGGTATCGGAGGGATTTCCAGGAAAGGAAGAGGAGGGGGAATCTAGAGGAGACGCCAGCAGACACTGAGAGGAAACAGGAGGTACAAGATGGAAGAGAGGTAACACCACATGATATAACATAAATTAATATAAATGGGTTAATTTAAGTTACAAGAGCTAGTCAGGAACAAACCTACGCTATAGGCCAGGCTTTCATAATTAATAATAAGCCTCTGTGTCATTATTTGCAGGGTGGCACCTGACGAAAAACTACAGTCTCAAGTGAAAATTAGTAGTCTGAAGTCTCAGCTGAAGGTGACCACTTGCTAACACAGGGAGTCAGATGTATGACCAGTGCTGATACCAAGCTCTGGACAGTTTAAAGCTTATAGTGAACAGCATCAGTGTCTAGAAAAGCTGCCTAACTCAGCAAGCCAACCTTCCCCATCGACCAGCACAGGTATTACAAACTCAGGTCTAGAATAAAGACCGTTGAAAGAACAAAACAGGCTGGAGGATTTCAGTTCAGCAGAGTTAGGAAGGTTTCACAACGCTGGAACAGGATTCAAGGGAAAGAGCCCCAGTTATCTGAAAAGACCCAGCTGTTCATCTGTTTCAGGCTACCCTGTCTTTGCACATGTCAATAAAAGCCATGTGTCACAGCAAACTGAAGACGTTGTGCAGGGCTATGAGGGCAACGGTGCTTGCCGCATATGCCTGAGGTTAGATTCCCAGCACATGCCTGAAAAGAGAAAATGTCCTACTTGCCTACAACCTAGCCTTAGTGGTGGGGGTGAGCAGACAGTGGGATCACTGGGTTTGTTGGTCAGCCTTGGCAGAACCCAGCAAGCTCCAAGTCAGTGAGGGACTTTGCCTCAAGGGAGTAAGGAGGAAAAGGACAGAGCAGAACACCCTACATCTTCCTGTGACTCCAGACAGGCACACGGCCATGTAAACTAACACATTCATAGGCACACAAGCATAACCACACACATGCACACAAAAGTTTAAAAAGACATCATGGAGATCTACAAACTAACGATTATCACTTGTCTCAAAAATTTTGTTTTTGGAAAACATCTCTTTGTTAACATGTAATCTGAATCACCATGCAGTGAGTTTAGCACTGCTATTCTTTATATCAGTAAGTGTCAAAAACTGAAAGTTTAATTCCTAATAAGGTGAATGCCAATAGATAAAAAGCTGTACAACACTTTCTGGTCTTGACTAACTAAGAGAACTCTGATTCTGAGACCAAGAAAGTCTGAGAAATCTGACCACAGAAATGAGGCGACATGAGCTGTGCCATCCTCAGAGTGTGAGAGCAGAGGCAAACAGCCACCGCTGGACAACCTGAGAGGAGCAAGTGTGCCACATCCAGGCTCATGGGAGCAAAGTGAACCCCGGGCTCCCCTGAGGCCTTAATGTCATCCTCTAACACAGCAGCCTCTCACTGAGAGGCCTGGGGCCACTAGGCCCGTGCAGAAAGTGTCACGGCCCAACTGGCTGTCACACTTACAGCCAATCTCTCCTAAACCTCAAACATACACGGACACAGCCAAGCACAGTGGAAAACTCCCTACCGATTTCACTGCCACTCCCTCCATCCTGAACACTCCACAGGATGATGCTGCTCTCGGAAGCCACGGCCACCATTTTGTCTTTGTCTCCATGAGGACCTCCGACCACTTTTGCATTTAAAGCCACTCGTTCAATGGTCCAGTCCAGGTACGGGCTTGTAAACACCTGCTGCCACCCTGAAGACTCTTTGATCCTGTTAAGAATAGATATGTAAGTAAACTTGGTGGAGAAGAGAAGAAGAACAGAAATCAACATAGCAAAAATAAAGAAATAGATGGCCACACCCTCCACCTATCTATATTTCCTGAATGTAACTGACACGTTACCTACTGCTGTAGAATGTTATTTTAACTGGGCAAAGATGTGTTACATTTGTTTATGCTGCAGACTATTACTTTAACTGTATAAAGGTGTGTTATTTTTCTTTCTAACGATGTGAAGATGTGTGTTTCATTATGTAAAGATGTGTTGCATCTGTTTCACCTTGCCTGCCTAAGGCACCTGACTGGTCTAATAAAAAGCTGAATGGTCAATAGGAAGTCAGGAGAAAGGATAGGCGAGGAGAAGAGAGAAGAGAATGAGAGAGACACCCAGGGCAAGAAGCCAAGCAGCCATCAGTGAGCCAGAGAGATATCAAGAAAGTAAGAAAAGGTAAAAAGCCCTGAGGCAAAGGGTAGATAAAGAGAAACAGGTTAAGTTAAAAGGGCTACCCAGAAACAAGCCTAGGCTAGGCTGAGCATTCCATAACTAATAAACTTTTCTCTGTCATGATTTGGGAGCTGGTTGGTAGCCCAAAAGAAAAGGTCTGGTACAATCTACAAAGACAGTTTTATCCCTGATCTTACATTTACATACATAGGACATATGACCACAAAAAAAGGACTAGAATATGTATTTCTCTAAAGAAATTATAAAATACTTTAAAAACTAAAAAACAATTAAGATTGTTGTTATTTCTCACATTTCCCCATGAGGCTACTGTCACTCTGTATGGACAGTGATGGCCAACAACAGAATTTTGGTATTCCTTCCTGTTAGCAATCATATTAATGATGCCACTAGTGTGATGTGGCAAGAACTGAAGTCTCTGTACCTCGGATGACATTACATCATAACCTTAAACTCCTTAGAACAAATGCACAGTGGGGCTGAGAAGTCTCCTCTGAGATGGTTTATGAGTCTAGACTGACACTTCACTAGGCCACTGATTCCCCAACAAGAACATCTTCGGGCTTCTCCAGTAACTACAGGTGGACTTCTGGTTATCTCCTCTTCCTCCCTGGCCCCTTTGCCTGTCTCTCTCTGAGGTAAGGTCTTTCTATGTACCTGAGGCTGGCCTGAAGTAGAACTTACTGTGTCTCCAATTCCATCCTCTTGCCTCAGACTCTTGGCTGAGATTGTAGGCTTGTACCACCATGCCTGGCTCCCACTTCTAACAGATTTCTCTGTCCTGTGTGAATTTAGGTTTTCCAGACAGGTACTCTATCTGACTGCACAGCAAGCCTCCATGTTTACAGCCTGCTTGTATCTCATAATGAAGAAGTCACCAAAAGTACCATCCTGGTCCTGCCTATCAGGTTGCCCTTTCCCACTGTGGGCACTACGGGCACACGGTGACTGCTAACCTTGGTGGCCATTGGTAGAACATGTGCTGCTTAACCGGCACACGCGCAGGCATGGCCACCATTTTCATTTAAATATGTATGCTCCAGTAACAGACAACTACAGCTCATCAGGCCCTAACTGAGAATTAATGTTTTCTTAACTTAAGCGTCAAAGCAACAAAGGGAAAAAAATGTATCAATTTCTCTCCACTGTAAGGTCTATAATTACCCTTTTCGGCCACCAGATGGAGTGATGTATCAAGATAAACATAAAAACACCCATCTAACAAACTAAAACAGGCAACTACTGCACACGAAAGATGGTCAGACTAGGCGCAAAGCAGGGACTGCCCACACTTCAAGACTAATGCCACACAGGCTGTGTGGTGGTGTGGACTTAGGGCAGCTTCCAACAGATCACAGCAGCTGTGCTGGCGGACTGAAGGACAGAGGGTATGATCACACAAACAAAGACGTAGGGACACACACAACACCCACTTCCAGAGAGCACACTTTGTAGTTGTGTGTCTGAAACAATTAGGATCTTATAGGATAAAATATTTATAACCTGGAGAGCGTGACTGCACAGCTACAGAATTTAACCAGTAAGGCAGGTGAAGCTGTGTTTTCAAATTGAAATGCATGTAAAGAAATCGATCAGATAAATAGTTTTCCATGGAGGTGATGAAAGTTAAAACACGTTAAACAAGACAACAAGAACTGACAATCCAGCTCTTCACTGCTGACTCTGGAGTTAGGACGGCAGTGCAGAGATTATCGTGTTTTCCACAGTAAAGCCTCACCCAAGGCTTAGTAAGTGTGAAATGTAAACACACTGTTCCTCAAATGGGTGTATTTAAGCTTGATAAGCATGTAAGAGTTCAAGATACCCAAATACACAGATACACAGACATATGTGTGTGCGTGCGTGCGTGCGTGCGTGCGTACACCCATACAAAACACGGGTGCGCCGCGCAGTGGGGGTAGCTTTACACTCAACAGGAGGCTGACTTACATGATAAATGATACAAACATAGTTACTCACATTCTTAAACACCACCTACAACAAAGGACATTCCTTCCACACTTGAGAGTGCAAGAGGGCAGCAATTTATACAAGTTCTTTATTACTCAAAGACTGACAAAGTCAGGAAGAAAATGGGATACAAAACTAGAGCCTGACTACACAGAAGCCAGTAGCCTACGGAAAAGCACACAGTGGCCACCACATCATTCTCCTTGAACTTATAGAAAACTGTGAAGAAAATTATCTTGCAGAAAAGACTATGATCTTAAAAAGTACTATGAAATGTCTTTGGAAATCTTTTATCATCAGTCTGTGACAGGGGCAGAGCTGCCACACTATGTAATCGTCACCATCGTGCACATTCCTGGACTCCCTGCCAATAATCAATGTGCACCTAGTACAAAACAACCAGGAGACCGGCATCCAGGGACCTTCTCAGTTTAGACTCAGATGACGGTAAATATAAACCAACTCTAAAAAGTCCCCTTACTAAATTAGTCTCATGAGCTATAAGAGCTATCTACAAAACAATCACCCCAGAGCTCACTTCTATACTCTTTAGTAATCAAATTAAAACCTGCAAAGCGCTAGAACAAAGCCTCACAACCAAAGGCATGTCCAAGCAACTGGCATGCATTTCCCTCCAGAGGCAAACCTGCATGGTACACTTTCAGGATTTACAATGGGACTGGATTTTAAACTTTTAACCTTCAGCTTTTTTTTAAACCAAAGTGACAAAAAAATTTCTCACTTCTTTGACTTTCCAACAACAAAATTTAGTGGGATTATATTGAGAGAAATTCTGGCCACCTCTCTGCCTCTGCCACCAGAGCAGCAGCATTGCCTAGGGCCCACAGGCCAAGGGGCTTTGAAGGAGGAGTCAAACTTTCCCTAGTTAAAAACAAACTCACTTTGGACTCTGCACTCCTCTTCACTGCCTTCCAGTCTAACTCAACCACCTTAAACCTCCACACACCGCAGACACTGAGCTGTATCATTCTACACCAGCAGGTCTGCCTGACACTCCCACAGTGTGGCAGATTATCCAGTACAGAGCTCCCCTCACCTCTACTGCACAGTATGAAACTGACTCATCATAAAAAAAGAAGTTGCAGAGCTCACATTAATAACCCTGCCTAACACCATCAATGTAACAACTAAGTGAGCCAGAAAGAACAACATATCTCATCTGCACCACAGTTTCTACCATCTGGGAAACACAGAAGCCATTAAGGCTATCAGAAGGTAGGTATTAACTAAAACAAACTAAATTTTTACCAAATGAAGTGGGTGAAACATGCAGAAGAGAGACTGATGGCTAAAAGAAACAGATATTGAACTAAATATAACACATAATTAGCTAAAATAAAACCAAATCATGGAGGACGAGGTACCTGTAACAAACGGCGAAATGCGCATAGGCAGCTACAATCCAGTTGTGGTGGCCAGCGACTATTAGCACCTTTCTTGGATCCACTGGAAACCCTGCAGGATTGGGAGAGAAGCATGCACATCTTCAATCAGGTGGAAAGTTCTGGCTCCAAGGCCACTTCATCTCTCCCTGTCTGGCTGATAGGAGCTCAGAGCAGAGCACGCTCACAGCTTATACTACAGAGCATGCCTTCATCAGACAGAGGCAAGGTAAAGTGTTTCCAACAGATACCACACAGCCAAGAGCCTAAAATGTGAACGCACCAGCTAGCTTACAGCAGAAACTTGGTTAACTGTTCCACAGAAAAAAACAACAGAAAGAAAACAAAAACAGAGGATCACATTACACTTCAAATGAAAATGAGTGTTAAATAAGATTTTCCAAGATCTAAATGATGAATCTAGATGCAAATGGAAATAAAGGGCTGGGGTGTGGTCCGGAACCACAGCACTCAGCACTGCCATGGGTTCAACACACAGCACCATGAGAGTGTGAGTATGTGAGAGAGTGTGAGTATGTGAGAGAGTGAGTATGTGAGAGAGTGAGTATGTGAGAGTGTGAGTATGTGAGAGAGTGTGAGTATGTGAGAGTGTGAGTATGTGAGAGTGTGAGTATGTGAGAGTGTGAGTATGTGAGAGAGTGTGAGTATGTGAGAGAGTGTGAGTATGTGAGAGAGTGAGTATGTGAGAGTGTGAGTATGTGAGAGTGTGAGTATGTGAGAGAGTGAGTATGTGAGAGTGTGAGTATGTGAGAGAGTGTGAGTATGTGAGAGAGTGTGAGTATGTGAGAGTGTGAGTATGTGAGAGTGTGAGTATGTGAGAGAGTGAGTATGTGAGAGTGTGAGTATGTGAGAGAGTGTGAGTATGTGAGAGAGTGTGAGTATGTGAGAGTGTGAGTATGTGAGAGTGTGAGTATGTGAGAGAGTGTGAGTATGTGAGAGAGTGAGTATGTGAGAGAGTGTGAGTATGTGAGAGAGTGTGAGTATGTGAGAGAGTGAGTATGTGAGAGAGTGTGAGTATGTGAGAGAGTGAGTATGTGAGAGAGTGAGTATGTGAGAGAGTGAGTATGTGAGAGAGTGAGTATGTGAGAGAGTGTGAGTATGTGAGAGAGAGTGAGTATGTGAGAGAGTGAGTATGTGAGAGTGTGAGTATGTGTGAGAGTGTGAGTATGTGAGAGAGTGAGTATGTGAGAGAGTGTGAGTATGTGAGAGAGTGAGTATGTGAGAGAGTGTGAGTATGTGAGAGAGTGTGAGTATGTGAGAGAGTGTGAGTATGTGAGAGAGTGAGTATGTGAGAGAGTGTGAGTATGTGAGAGAGTGTGAGTATGTGAGAGAGTGTGAGTATGTGAGAGAGTGAGTATGTGAGAGAGTGAGTATGTGAGAGAGTGAGTATGTGAGAGAGTGAGTATGTGAGAGAGTGAGTATGTGAGAGAGTGTGAGTATGTGAGAGTGTGAGTATGTGTGAGAGAGTGTGAGTATGTGAGAGTGTGAGTATGTGAGAGAGTGAGTATGTGAGAGTGTGAGTATGTGAGAGAGTGAGTATGTGAGAGAGTATGTGAGAGAGTGTGAGTATGTGAGAGTGTGAGTATGTGAGAGTGTGAGTATGTGAGAGTGTGAGTATGTGAGAGAGTGAGTATGTGAGAGAGTGTGAGTATGTGAGAGTGTGAGTATGTGAGAGAGAGTGTGAGTATGTGAGAGTGTGAGTATGTGAGATGTGAGTATGTGAGAGAGTGAGTATGTGAGAGTGTGAGTATGTGAGAGAGTGTGAGTATGTGAGAGTGTGAGTATGTGAGAGAGTGAGTATGTGAGAGAGTGAGTATGTGAGAGTGTGAGTATGTGAGAGTGTGAGTATGTGAGAGTGTGAGTATGTGAGAGTGTGAGTATGTGAGAGAGTGAGTATGTGAGAGTGTGAGTATGTGAGAGAGTGAGTATGTGAGAGAGTGTGAGTATGTGAGAGTGTGAGTATGTGAGAGAGTGAGTATGTGAGAGAGTGTGAGTATGTGAGAGAGTGAGTATGTGAGAGAGTGAGTATGTGAGAGAGTGAGTATGTGAGAGAGTGTGAGTATGTGAGAGTGTGAGTATGTGAGAGTGTGAGTATGTGAGAGAGTGAGTATGTGAGAGAGTGAGTATGTGAGAGAGTGTGAGTATGTGAGAGTGTGAGTATGTGAGAGAGAGTGAGTATGTGAGAGAGTGAGTATGTGAGAGAGTGAGTATGTGAGAGAGAGAGTATGTGAGAGAGTGAGTGTGTGTGAGAGAGAGGGAGTATGTGAGAGAGTGAGTATGTGAGAGAGTGTGAGTATGTGAGAGTGTGAGTATGTGAGAGAGTGAGTATGTGAGAGAGTGAGTATGTGAGAGAGTGTGAGTATGTGAGAGAGTGAGTATGTGAGAGAGTGAGTATGTGAGAGAGTGAGTATGTGAGAGAGTGTGAGTATGTGAGAGTGTGAGTATGTGAGAGAGAGTGAGTATGTGAGAGAGTATGTGAGAGAGTGAGTATGTGAGAGAGAGTGAGTATGTGAGAGAGAGTGAGTATGTGAGAGAGTGAGTATGTGAGAGAGAGTGAGTATGTGAGAGAGTGAGTATGTGAGAGAGTGAGTATGTGAGAGAGTGTGAGTATGTGAGAGAGTGTGAGTATGTGAGAGAGTGTGAGTATGTGAGAGTGTGAGTATGTGAGAGAGTGTGAGTATGTGAGAGAGTGAGTATGTGAGTGTGAGTATGTGAGAGTGTGAGTATGTGAGAGAGAGTGAGTATGTGAGAGAGAGTGAGTATGTGAGAGAGTGTGAGTATGTGAGAGTGTGAGTATGTGAGAGTGTGAGTATGTGAGAGAGTGAGTATGTGAGAGAGTGTGAGTATGTGAGAG